>NC_063332.1:115884877-115934406 GCF_021869965.1 Rhincodon typus
TTCGGGCCTAGACCCTTCATCAGGGTCTAGGCCCGAAACGTCAGCCTCTCTGCTCCTATGATGCTGCTTGGCCTGCTGTGTTCATCCAGCCCTGCACCTTGTTGTCTCGAATACACCAACTGAACCAACTTGGTTGATTATACACTAGGGGTTAAACTGTTGACAATCTCCTCATAGAACATGTCAGCATTTACTGCCCATCACTAATTCCCCTTGAAGAGGTGAGCTGTCTACTGCTATCCATGTGGAGTAGATGCTGTTAAGAACGGTGTTCCAGGATTTTGACCCTGCAATAGCGAAGAAATAATCTTTTAATTCCAATTCAGGATGGTGAATGGCTTGGAGAGGAACTTGCAAGTATCGGTGTTACCATGTAGCTGTTGCGCTTTTCCTTCTGGGGTTGCAGGTTTGAAAGGTGCCATCAATGAGCCATGGTGAGTTAATACAGCTCATTTTGCAGATGATACACACTGCTGTCACTGTACTTTGGTGGTGGAGAGAGCGAATGACGAATGTGGTAGGTGGAGTGCCAATCAATCAGGTGTCTTCGTCCTGGATCATGTCAAGCTTTTTGATATGAGGCATTGTTAGAGCTGCACTCATCCATACAGGTGGAAAGTATTCTCTCACGTACCTGACATGTGCCTTGTCGACACGGACAGGTTTCAGGGACTTCGGAGGTAAATTACTCACTAAAAAATTGCTATTCTTTAACTTGCTTTTCTAGTCAGAGTACTTTTTTTTATCTGTGTTCTTGTTTAGTTTCCAGTCAACGCTAATTCCCAGATGTTGACAGTACAGGATATAGTGATGGTAAAGTCTTTGAATGTCAAGGGGAGGTGATTACATTTTCTCTTATTGGAGATGGTTGTTGTCTTGTACTTCTGTGACGTAAATATTACCTGCTACTTATTAGCACAAGCCTGAATGCAGTCCGTGTCTTACACCATATAGACATGGCACTGACTGCTTCAGGGTCTGACGAATCATAGATGGTGATAAATATTGTACCAGCTCAATGCAAGTTCCTGCTTCTAGCCTCATGATGGAGAGAAAGTGACTGCTGAAGTAGCAGAAAGGGATCAGGGTTAGTCACTACATGAAGGGATTTTGCAGTGATGTCAGAGGACTGAAATGATTGGGTTCCAACAATGCCAGCTATCTTCTTTTGTGGCAGGCATGACCCCAACCAACACAGTTGCTTCCCTCCATTCACATCAGTTTCAGCCTTGCTTTGACTAATTGATGCTACACTTGGGCGAATGCAACGTTGATGTCAAGGCCAGTCACTCTCACCTTACCTCTGGGAGTTTCAGCATTTCTATCCATTTTGGGACTAAGGCTTTAACAAGGTTGAGTGATCCAGAAGAAACTCAAATTGAACATCAATGAACAAGCGATGGCAAAATAAGTACTGCTTGATAGCATTGTCATCGACCCTTTTCATTATATTGCTGATAATCAAGACTGGACGGATGAGGAAATAATTGGCGAGGTTTTCTTTTGACTTTTATTTTGTGGACAGGACTTAGTTAGGCAACTTGCCATTTTGCAGGATAGATGCCGGGTTGTACCTGTAATGGAACAGCTTGGTTAGGGGCACAAGCAGTTCTAGCGTTCAAATACCATTGTTGGACAGTCGCCACAGCACAAGACCTTTCTAGTAACTAGTTGTTGATATCACATGGAGTGAATCGAATTTGTGGAAGACTGCATCTCAGAGTTTGAGTTGGGTCATCAGCTGGGCACTTTCAACTGAAGATAATGCCTTGGCTTTTGCACTGATGTACAGGACTGTCACATCATGATAACAGCAATATTTGTGGAGTCTCCTCCTCCTCCAGGCTAGCAAATTAAAAGTAGTTTTATACTTTATTCAGAGTATTTTAATTCATTTTAAAAGATTAACATTTTAAAATGTCTCCATCAATGTCAGCAAAGCAAAGGAACTGGCCATTGACTTCAGGAAGCAGAGTGGAGGATGTACCCCTGACGGTATCAATGGTGCTGAGGTGGAGATGGTTGAGAGCATCAAGTTCCTGGGATAATGATCGCCGACAATCGACGTCTATCTGGTCTATCCACATCTACACTGCAGTTAAAGAGCATACCAACACCTCTATTTCCTTAGAAGGTTAAGGAAGTTCAGCATATCCAAAATGACTCTTACCAATTTTTATAGGTGCACCATAGAAAGCAGCCAATCTGGATACATCACAGCATGGTGTGGCAACTGCTCTGCCCAAGATGCAAGACACACTGAGTCATGAACATAGCCCAGTCCATGATGCAAACCAGCCTTCCATCCATTGACTCTATCTATATTTCCTGCTGCATCAGGAAAGCAGCCAACATCATCAAAGACCCCCTCCTACTCTGGTTATACAATATTTCACCATCTTCTGTTAGGCAGAAGATACAAAAGTTTAAAAGCACTTATCAACAGATTCAAGAACAGTTTCTTCCCCGCTGTTATCAGACTTTTGAATGAACCTCTTAAATATTAATGTTGATCTCTCTCTACACTTTCTCTGTAGCTATAACACCATACTCTTCATTCTGTTGTGTTACCCTGATGTACCTCTCTAACCTCAAAATGTTGTTCTTGCTAATGTTGATCTTGCTTTGCGCACCTCCTGTGCAATCATAACTTTGTGTGCCTTGCTCTGTCTAAGCACACGATGATCTGTATGTCTTTGTTTGTTATGATCTCCCTGTACTGCTTGCAAAACAAAGCTTTTCACTGTACTTAGGTATATGTGACCACAATAAATCAAATCAAATCAAACTTATGTAAGATATGAATAGCACACAAAACAATACTTTTCGCTGTATTTCAGTATAGATAACAATAACAAATCAAATCAAAGCAAATCAAATAATTGTTATTTTCATCCACTTATCCAAGGGCCTTATGACAAATAAAATAATTGACAATCAATCAGCATCCCAGAAGATGATTTTCATAATTACTGTGAGAAGATGCAAAGCTTTGTTGTGTCTTGGTATAATAATTTCCACCTCAGCTTATAGCACATACCAACACATCATTAGCATTTATACTGTTCATGTATGTGGACTGGTGATTATTTTAAAGAAATTAATAGCACAAATTGTATTATAGCTATTGCTGTGGGAACTGATCATGTAATTTCTTGGGGATTTTGTTTTATTTGATATGAGGGTGAAGAGTGGTTTATTAAAGTAATCTATCCAAATTATCACAATATAAAAGCGATTAACTTTCTCCTGCTTCTTAATTACATGTCTTTTTCGTTAATATGATCCTATTTTGAAAACAGTTGTGTCTTTGCAAATGTAGGATATCCATTTATTCTTTCAGTTCAGTTGGACTAAACCAGTACATTTTCACAGAGATTTTGCTTACACTAAGATGTGATAATGCTTGTCATATTGACAGTCTCTCTTTTTCTAACATTTACGCATGGCATGCAGGCATCACTGGAAATCCCAGAACTTACTGCCCATCCCTAACCACCTTGAGAAGGTAGTTGGGAGCCTTCTTCTTGAACTAGCAGTCCATCTAGTGCTGGTACACCCCCTGTGATGTTCGGGAGCAAGATTGAGGATTTGAAAGCAATGGCACTGAATGAAGGGACACTATGGTTCCAAGACAGGATGCTGTGTAAATTGGAGGAGAACTTGCAGGCTGTACTTTTCCCATGCATCTGATGCTCTTGTTCTTCCAAGTGGCAGACATTGTGGGTTTGAAAGGTACCGTCAAAGGAAACTCATTGAGTTGCTGCGGTATACCTGTAGTTGGTACACATTGTTGCCACTGTGGTAAAGGGAGAGAATGTTTAAGGTGGTGGATAGAGTACATTATCCTGGGTGGTGTTGAGCTTCTTGAGTGTTGCTGAAGTTACATTTATTCAGGCAAGTGGAGAGTACCTTCACTTAAGTCCAGACTTGTGACTTGTAGACGGTAGATAGGCTTTGAGGAGTAAAGAAATGAATTGCTAACCACATAATTTCCAGTTTCTGACCTGCTTTACTAGCCACAGTACTCACATGACGAGTCCAGTTTGGTTTCTGTTAATGGTAAACCCCAATGACAATGCCATTAAATGTCATGGGAACATGGTTAGATTCTCTCTTTCTGAGAATGGGTATGGTCTGGTATTAGTGAGGCTTAGCTATTACTGCCACATATTAGCCCATGCTGGATTGAGTCCAGGTCTTGCTATGTCAGGGTGCGAAGAGTTTCTCTATCTCAGGAGTTATAATTGATACCGGATGCTGAGTAATTATCAATAATTAAAACAATCCCCACTACAGACATGTGTTTTGGAGGGAAATGTTTTAATGAAGAAGCTGAAAATGACCTCGGACATTCCTGAAGAACTATTGTATCTGCAATAACCACAGCTATTTTCCTTTGTGGAGACTATGACTCCTTCTAGGGGTGAGTTTTGCCTGATTCCCATTGACTTCAATGTTTCAAGGGCTCTTTGCTGCCAATCCAGATAAAATGCTGCCTCTATGTTATGGGTAGTTGCTCTCATCTTCCCTCTGGAGTTCAGCTGGTTTGGCCATGTTTTGTCCAAAGCTGTGATGAAGTCAGGATCTTAGTAAACCCTGACGAAACCCAAAACCGAGCATCAACAAGCAAGTTATTGCTGGGCAAGTGCTGCTTGAAAACACGAAATAACAGCTTCCTTCACTTTGTTGATTCATGGGAGGAGCTTGTTGCAGGGTTATTGGTCAGGTTAGTTTTGCCCTGCTTTTTTGTGTACAGAATATACTTGGACAAATTTCCACACTGTGGGGTAGATGCCAGTGTAGAAACAGCAATAGTATAGCTTAGCCAGGAACGTAGCTGTTCAACCCTATAAGTTAGGAATGTTCAGGGCACATAGTCTCCAGTGACTTTAGCTATTTATTAATATCACATGGAGTGAATTGAATAAGCTGCAAATTAACATCTGTGATGAAAACGGCCATAGAAGGAAGCTCTGAGATGACTCAACCACAGGACACCTCTGCTGCAAATGATTGCAAATGCTCCAGCTTTATCTTTTGCATCGATGTACGTGGCTCTAACCCCATTTGGGATCAGGATATTTTCATTACTTCCTCCTCCCATTAGTTGTCCAATTGTACATTCACAACTTGATGTGGCAGGACTACATTGTTCTGATCAGATCCTTCGGTTGTGGGGTCACTAAGCATTGACTATTGAATTTTTTTTCTCCTGTTTAGCATGTTGTCCTGTATTATCATCTCACTAGATTAACATTTAATTTTCAGTTAAATACTGCACTGTCTCATAGCAGCTGAAGAGTTAATGAGTAATCAATTTCAATTTGGACCAAACAACTAGTTCCATTGACACATTTCTCTTTATCTTGCCATTGGCATCTTTCCTTCTGCCACTGTACATGGGGAGTTATAAGCCAAGGCCTTTCACAGATAATGGTCCAGCTTATTTGGATGCAATTGCAGTTGAATATGAATAGTGTTTTTTCTTTCTTTATGGATGGCATGTAAGTGACAGGATTTACATGTATTTGGAAAGGCAAGGACTGATTAGGGATAGTCACTATGTGCATGGAAAATCGTGTTTCACCAACTTGATTGAGTTTTCACAAGAAGTAACAAAGAGGATCGATGAGGGCAGAGCAGTGGATGTGACCTATATGGACTTCAGTAAGGTATTCAACAAGGCTCCTCATGGTAGACTTGTTAGCAAGGTCATATCACACGGATTAGAGGGAGAACTAGCTATTTAGGCACAGAACTGGCTCAAAGGTAGAAGACAGAGGGTGGTGGTGGAGGGTTGTTTTTTCAGGCTGGAGGCCTGTGACCAATAGTATGCCACAAGGATTGGTGCTGCATCTACTGCTTTTCGTCATTTATATTCATGATTTGGACGTGATCACAGGAGGAACGGTTAGTAAATTTGCAGATGACACCAAAATTGGAGGTGTAGTGGACAGCAAAGAAGGTTACCTCAGAGTATAATAGCATCTTGATCAGATAGACCAATGGGCCGAAGTGTGGCAGATGGAATTTAATTTAGATAAATGTGCGGTGCTGCATTTTGGAAAGGCAAATCAGGGCAGGACTTATTTACTGAATGGTAAGGTCCTGGGGAGTGTTGCTGAACAAAGAGACCTTGGAGCATAGGTTTATAGTTCCTTGGAAGTGGAACCTCAGGTAGCTAGGATAGTATAGGAGTTGGGAGGTCACATTGCGGCTGTACCGGATATTGGTTAGGCTACTGTTAGAATACTGCGATCAATTCTGGTCTCTGAGCTATAGGAGACAAGGGTTGCCAGGGTTGGAGGGTTTGGGCTGTAGGGAGAGGCTGAACAGATTACGGCTATTTTCCCTGGAGCATTGGAAGCTGAGGAGTGAGCTTATGGAGGTTTATGGCAATTATAAAATGATGAGGAGCATGGATAAGGTAAATAGGCAAAGTCTCTTCCCCAGGTGGGGAGTCCAAAACTAGAAAGCATCGGTTTAGGGTGAGAGGGGAAAGATTTAAAAGGGACCCGAGGTGCAACTTTTGACGCAGAGAGTGGTACATATACGGAATGAGCTACCAGAGGAAGTGGGGGAGGCTGGTACAATTACAACATTTAAAAGGCATCTGAATGGGTTTATGAATAGGAAGGGTTTAGAAGGGATATGGAACAAATGCTGGCAAATGGGACTAGATTAACCTAGGCTATCTGGTTGGCATGGACAAGTTGAACCAAAGGGTCTGTATCCATGTTGTATATGTCCATGACTCTATGGCTCTGTGACAAGGCCAGAATGTATTACCGCTCCCCAACTGCCCATGGAAAGGAGATGGTGAGACATTTTCTTAAGCTATGCTGTCCAACTGGGGGTCAGTGCACACACAATGCCCTAAGTGAGGGAGTTCCAGAGTCTTGATCCAATGGTGGTGAAGTAAAAGCAATATAGTTCCTGTCATGACGATGTGTGACTCGGTGGGAACTTCCAGATGGGGTATTCTCAATCTTGCTTCCCTTGTTCTGCTAAGTGGTACAGCACAGTTTGTAAGGTGTTGTCAAAGGAGTTCTGATGAGAACTACAGTGTATCTCTTTATGTCATACACCCTGCTGCTACTGTGCATGGAGTGGAGGGAATGTTAAAAGTGGTAGATGGTGTGCTGATCAAATGGGCTGCTTTGTCTCAAATGGTGTTGAATTTCTTGACTGCCTTTTGGAGTTGAACTCATCAGGAATAGAGTAGAGCATTCCAAGACACTCCTGTTGTGTTCCTTCTCGATGATGGACAGGTTTTAGGGAGGTTTGAGGTGAGTTTCTCACAGCAAAATTGTCAACTTCTGTCTTGCTCTTGAAACCACAGTATTTACTTATGTAATCCGGATAAATTTCTCATCAATGGTAAATTTGTTGATAGGGGATCTAATGAAGATAAACTTGTTTAATGTCAAGGACAGATGGTTCAATCTTCGCTTGTTGAAAATGGTCAATGCCTGCCACTTGTGTGGTGCAAATTTCCGAAATCACCTATCAGCCCATATCTGAATTTTATGTAGCTTTTGCTGCAAATGCACATATATATTACGTCAATATCTGAGGAGTTGCAAATGGTACTGAATATTGTGAAATTGACAGCGGGTATCCTGTGAATACTGTGAAAATCCCCATTTCTGACATGATATCAATAAAGTAGCTGAAACTGGATGGATCTTGGATACCACTCTGAAGAACTATGGGACCGATAAAATGGGCCTGAGATGAGAGCAATACAGTAGCAGTACTCTCACAGAACAGCACTCTTCATTGAAAAGTCAACTTGGATAATGTGACTGGGTCTGTGGAGTGGGGATTGAACTCATGACAATCTGATTTCCAGAGGTAACAGTGCTTTCGCTGAGCCATGGCTGCCTCTTATTTGCTCAAGAAACCAAGAGGCCAATTGAGTGGTAATAATTTTTAAGATTAGCAAAATAATCATTTGTTTTCACTCCTGTCAGTCAGTTTAAATTTAGCATTCAGATTCCTCTAGAACTCTCTTCAATTCCATTTCTAGCTCTGCTGCTCATAAATAGGATTAACTTTCCTCCTCACTTTTTGATTCCAGTGATTCAATACAAAGTAAGACATGGTGCTATCATCCTTTGTTTGACCTTTGCAGCAATTCAAGTTGCTCCCAGATAACATGGTCCAGAGAAATTGATATCTGTTAAGGTCTGTTAAACTGCTTTTACTTGTTAGTTGCTTATATTGTGGCTGTGGATACTAGGGGCTGCGCTGAATGGATATTTTGGAGATTTGCCGATAGTTTGTTGGCTCTCTAGATAGACCTGAGTGGAAGAGTCTGATATGAAAGATTTCCAACAGAAATCCTTCTAATTTATTGTATATTCTTTTGCATTACAAATTTTGAGGTAAAGTGCAAAAGCATCTGATTTGAAACATGTTAATTGCATTCTGTACTAGGTTAACATAGAAAAGTAAAATGGAATGAAACATTTGTCAAATCCTTTTTATAATACTCTAAGATACATTCCTCGTCATGCCCTATGGCGGCATAGAGCCCTAAATCATTTGAATTCCTGACCTTAAAGGAATTTGGTGTAATTGTATCTGTTGGTTGCAAGAAAAATAACTTTAAAATGGACATTGTTTGCATTGCTAAGGAAGGAAACGAGTTGTGTACAATTTGTATCATAAGGATGTCATACATTATGCCATTATGTTTTTGTGATGCACTTTTTTAATGCAAATTGGTTCATACTTCAATGATTTGTCAAATCTGTTTTTTTTGGTTATTTGGCAAGAGATTGTTTTAATTAAGTCTGTGGCATTTTAAGTGAATGAAGAAAAGAGTTTTGCTAGGATGTTTTCAGGAAGTTGCTCAATAAATTCAGAATGCAAGAAACAGAAAATGGTGAAGTCATTCAACAGACTTATTAGCATTTGTAGAAAGAGGAAAATAGGGTTAATATCTTGGGTTGCTTATCTATTGACAGGACTCTGTAGCATTATCTGTAGAGAGGGGAAGGTGGGCATCAGATGGTGGGCTATCAATGGGGAACTTTCACTCTGTCTTTCTCTCTCCACAGATGCTGCCTGCCCTGCTGTGTGTTTCCAACATGCTCTTTCTTTAATGTTAAAAAAAATCAATCAATGATGCATTCTCAAACACCTTGGGGGCTATTTCCAGATTAGCTTTTATGTTGCTACCTATTTCCCATGGAGAGGAAAATTGGAATTTTGGCAGTGTTGCTACTGGGTCATACTTTTCAGTAAAGTCTTAAACAACAGTGATGGATTAGCACTAGCAAATCAAAGACACCAATTACAGCAATAATTAGAATGCAGTTCTTAATACAATAAAGAAAACTTTTGTTCATTGATTGTGAAAAATCACTTATTCCCTGAGTTCATATGTGCTGTTGAATTGGGCTTTACTTCCTCCTACAGGCTCAACATAAGATGTTTTCCAATATATAAACCATTTTTAACATCACATGCAGCAGAAATTGAAATCTTGAATTTAATAAAGACTTTTCAGAATCACATTTTAATATCTAGATTTTTATGCTATATGTGAGCTGTACAAATATATAAATATTGCATTGTAATTCAGTGTTATTCTCAATGGACAGTTTTAAACATTGGAACAAGATCTATATATAAATACTAGTATTTTTAAGATAATGAAACATAACATGCTTTCTAAATGAACATTTCAGGAAAATCAGGACCCACAAAAAGAAAGCATCCAACACTCTAAGAGGCTTCAGAGCAATGTTACAACATTGTAATCTTTTTCAGTTTCGAATAGGCACAAATCTCTTTTATTATTCATTCTCTGCATATGGGCATCCCTAACAAAGGAAGCATTTGTTGTCCATCCCCAACTCCTTTTGAGCAGATGGGAGGGAGCCTTCATCTTGAACTGCTTAGCCTGAGCAGAGAAGCTGTTTAGACAGTGCTCTGATGTGGGGTGTTGCAGGATGTGGACAGAATGGCACTTATTTCAAAGTTGTGACTTTGAAGTGATGATGTACTTATCTGCTGTCTACTTTTATTCTTCTAGCAAGTGGAGATTATAGATTTGGACAGTGCTGTCAAAGAAACCTTTGGAATTGCTACAGACATCCTGTAGAAAGAGCATATTGTAGCCATGATGCACAATGGGAGTGGATGTGTAAGCCTAAGATGTGAAACATGGAAGTGCATACACAATAGTTTTGGAGCAAAGGAAAATATGTTTTTAAAGTGAATTTCTTCACTGTCAAATGTGATTTTTCTCCACAAATGTTAGAAAGTAGACAATAATTTAAAAGGGCAGGGCTGGAAGGGAATTGTCATGAGTGCAATGGGGCAATTTGCAGCTTTCTCCCTGGCTAAATTCTGTCCTTGACATTTGAGCTTTCCTATCTGGTGGAAACAGAGGAATAGGACCCAGGAATAATAGGGAGTGATTTATTGCCCCAAATCAAATTTTGCTACCATTATCTTCTACTAGACTGATCACAGAGAGGCTGAAGAAACTCTCTGAGATGTTCAATTACCCCTGTTTGTTACTTTAACAAAGTATTGACAAAAGCAACCCACATTCAACAGAGATAGTAGGAACTGCCGATGCTGGAGAATCTGAGATAACAAGGGCCCTTGATTTCTGAAGAGGGGTCCAGACCCGAAACATCAGCTTTCCTGCTCCTCAGATGCTGCTTGGCCTGCTGTGTTCATCCAGCTCTACACATTCAACAGCTAGTGTTGGCTGGTGATCCAACCAAAGTGGAGCCCACAATGCATTTCACTATCCCAGGTCCATAAAAGCAACCTTGGATGAATTTGGTGCTGGTGCCCAACGTTTTATACATCCTTTTTCTGCTGAACCTCTCCACACCTCGAGAGATTGGACCCCTACACCATTTATCTTAATCTAGCCCCAAGGCTTTTTCTACCAGTCATCATTTCAGCAGCTTGAAGCCACCCAGCTCTTGTGTAGTCTGCTCAAATTTCTGCACAAGCCTGACGGCCAAATATCAATGGGGTTTGATCCTTTAAATGGGCCATTCCTGTCACTGGGATTATGTGATCACCTGAAGTCTATATGGGACCAAATCTACTCTCTGATTATTTAATTAAGAGAGAAAAGACACATCTAGAGATGCGGATCTTGATTAACTGTCACAGAGGTCGCTTGCTTTAGTCTGAAAGCAAAATAGATAATAAGCACATAAAATATCACAGCTTGATCCCTCATCAATTTGACAGTGACAGGTCAGTCTGTTTCACTGTAAAAAGGTAGATTATTTTTCTATAAACCATTTCTGATTATGCTACTATAGCTGCAGTCACATAAAACATTATTCAATATTACCTGGCATTCAGACCCACCAATTAATTTTCATGAATAGAGATAAAGAAAATAAACTATAGATAGTATAAAATATGGATAGCCAAGTAATGAATCACATATATCTCTGGAGTCTCTTACTGAATATATGTTTATCTGTATCCTCATGCTGGAGCTACTGCCGTAATTTACTTCCTTCTGACCGTCTCTTACACCAAATACATGGGACCTTTTTAACATGAAATCTTATTTGCCACAAAAAGAAAAATAATGTGAGTAAAGCTGGCTGACTGTGTATTACTGACTGATGGTTTAATGAAATAAACAGCAAATTCAAGCTCAGTTACAATAAATGTCCAGGAGAGACGGCAATTGCTTGCATTCTCCACACTGATTCAAAGGCCCACAAATCTAAACAACACTTTATATTCTTTGGGTTTCTAGGCTGCATCCATGACACATAAAAGGAATGCAAGTACTTCAACCGAAAGATTGCTATCCTAAGTCTGCCTGCTCCTTTGAAGTGAAATCCTACATCCGAGTTTATGTAAATCAGACATCTGATTTGCCAGTCCATTAGACAATCAAGATAAAGCAACCGGTTAAGGACCATTTATATTCTGAAATGGGTTAAAGCTGCAAGAAATGTTGGCACCTCTATTGTGCATTGCAAGATCATTTAAAACCTAGAATACAGCTCTGCTGTTAACAGGGATACATTCCTAGAAAACCTTGCAAACAACGAAAACACAAATGGTAAACATTTTATAATTGGAGTCAGGTGGATAAGTTCCAACTATCCTGAATTTTGACATCTTCAAACACTGCTTCAGTAAATAAACGTGTTATTGATAGAGTACAGCTCCAAAAATAAATCCTACTTGTAGGTGATGCCTTTGTACTTTACTGTATGTTAGCCAAACTAACATATACCGCAGGGTTCTGTTCAGCCAAATAATGTGAAGTTTACTTCCAAAACTATTTACAAGGCTACAGTATCACAGAGTTATTCCCATTGGGCTGAATCTTATGTTTTAATTTTGGCAAACTATGAATTGTGTTGGGTTTTTGGAAGGTTTTTGCTGCAATAAGTAATGAGATTTCTCATCATATCTCACCAAACTCGCCTCATTAATTACACATTCCCATCCTACATTGTCTTTCATAGATGATTTCCGCACCATTTTACCACATTCCTGGAGCAACTCGCCTTTCAGTGGATATCCGCAAAAGACTGGCATCCTTCAGCCCATGCCACTACTGTGCATGAGCACTGAAATTGAACCTGCTCTCCTGGGTCAAGGACAGAGTCTAAACATGTTGTAAGATGGCATCATGATTCTCTGACAGTGCGTTCGAAGTCCTGATGGACAGGGTGGACTAGAGGAGAGATGTCATCTTCCTGGAGGACTAACAAAGGAAGCCATACTATCAGACCCTGGCAGCCTGTCTGAGGTCACCACCCAGGTCAGTGTAACATCCTGAGGAATGACCAGCAGTGTTGCAAGAAGATCAATGGCCTTCTCTATTCCACCAGGGTAAGTGCCATATGCTTCTCTCTGCTAACTCGCACTCAGTCTATCATTACTACCGCATCTACCTCCCACCAAAGTGCATGCTCTGTTACTCTCACTGTTGCATGCAACACCTCCCCTCACTCCCACTCCTCTTTCCCACAGTCTCCCACACCAATAACCCTGCCTCCTCAGCCTCTATGCGGCCTCCTCAGTCCTTTGTGGCAGCTTTCCCACAGCACTGCCAGCTGTGCCACCCACTAGTCTTTACAGGAGGAGACAGGCCATAACACAGCACAGAGCCTGTTTTGGGGAAGGGGTACCCAATGTCTGTGCCCACACTTTACAAGGAGAGAATCCTTGATTTTGTAGATGGATTGTAGCTGCTCAGAAAGACAGTTCACCACATCTTCTCAAGGATGTCTAGGGATGGGTCATAAACACTGAATCAGCCAGCAATGCCCAAGTCCCTTGAATGAATAAATAGAAAGACCTGTTGATCCTAAAAAGTCTTCCTTATTAACATTGGGGCATGTAATAAAATCGTCAAAACTATCCCAAAGATTAACCAAGCAATGGCTTGACATTCATACCTACAATGTCCCTTTCAACTTCAACGCCATCTCCACCTCACCCACTAACAGGTCAGACCCACTATAGGTGGCCACACAATGGTACTCAGTTAGGGATCTAGGTCTGGGAGCCTTCAATGTTGACTCTAGACCTCTTGAAGTGTCATGGTATCAGGTCAAACAAAGAAGAGAAGAGCTGCTGCTGATTATTACATAGCCTCACCACCCTCCATCCACTCAACTGATGACTCAGCACTCTTCCATGTTAGACACCATTTCAAAGAAGCACTGCAAGTGGCCAGGGCACTCTGAATGGGGGCCTTCACCACAAAGATTGTCTTAGTAGAATCACTACTGACTGAGCTGACTGAGTCCTAAAGGACATAGCTGCGAGATTTAGTCTATTGTAGGTAGTGAGAGAACCACAAGAATAAGACAACTGCTTTACCTTGCCCTCAACAGTCTACCTGCCACAAATGCATGCTGGTAAGACTGACAAACACACTGTCCTGACCAGTAATATAAGCTGTACTTATTGTTATCATGCAATAAATCATTTTGTTAGTTAAGACAAATGCCTCTTTTGTTTAGATTCACTAATGATCCATCACCACCAATGTGAATTAAACAGAGCCTAGATACAATATAGATAAAAAAAGGAGTGATGGCAGAGAACTACAGCAAACTTCTTATTAACTGGCACCTTTGGAAACCGAGAGTGTGCTGGTTGATCAAATTTTCTGGATAATCAAGATGTACATATATCTACAGTGAACCCTGACCAAGCGAAGCTTCAAGACATCAGCATCAAAAAATCTATGTAAAACATTGACACACTTTCTAAAATCAATAGAAAAACACACAGTATGTAATAGGAACATAGTTCAGGGGATATTGATTGATTAATTGATTGATTGATTGATTGAGTGATTTATTGTTGTCACACGTACTGAGATACAATGAAAAGTGTTGTTTTGCATGCTCTATAGGCTGATCGTACATACAAAGTGCATCAGAGTAGCAGGACAGTGTGGAATACAATGTTACAGATGCAGAGAAGGTGCAGAGAGGGAGATGGGGAGAGAGAGAGAGAGAGGGAGGTCAGAATTAACATTTAAGCGGTCTGTTCAGTGATATACACAACACTGTTATACTTTATCTATAGCATAAATACTCAGACATCACGGTAGCTCATGGTATTTGAGGTATGTAATTTTAGCCAGTTTATCAAGAGTGCCAGTTGATAAGATACCAGTTAAAACAAAGTTTGCTGTACTTTAATTACCTTATATGGACACTGTGGCAAACCACAGATTCACAGAATTGTTATGGTGCAGAAAGAGACCATTGGATTATCATGTATGCACTGGCTCTCCAAACGAACGTTATAACTTAGTGCTATTCTCCAACCTTCGGTAACTGAATGCTTCACTCAGGGAGTGCCAGCATGGATTCATGACAGGTAGGTCATTCCTGACGAATTTTGTTGAATTTTTTGAAAAGGTGACTGAGATAGTGGACAGGGGAATGTGTATAGATATTGTTTATATGGACTTCCAGAAGGTATCTGATAAAGACTGATGTAAGAGATTATTAGCTAAGGTAGAAGCCCACAGAACTGAAGGCAAGTTACTGGTATGACTGGGAAATTGGTTGAGTTGTGACAGAAAGTAATGATAATGGGGAAGTACTCAAATTGGCAGAACGTGACTGGTGGTGTCCCACAATAATCTGTGTTAGGGCTTCAATTATTCACATTATTATTTATTAATGACTTGAATAATAGCATAGGAAGTCATATACCCAAATTTG
Organism: Rhincodon typus; assembly: GCF_021869965.1. NCBI lineage: Eukaryota > Metazoa > Chordata > Chondrichthyes > Orectolobiformes > Rhincodontidae > Rhincodon > Rhincodon typus. The sequence goes on from NC_063332.1 coordinate 115,900,096, forward strand.
CTGATGACACAAAATTAGACGGCACTGTAGACAGTGTAAAAGAGAGCATAAAATTACAAACGGATATTGATAGACTATGTGAATTGTCAAAACTGTGGCAGGTGGAGTTCAACGTAAGCATGTGTGCAGTTTGGGACCAAGAAAGGATATATCAGGGCACTTCGTAGTTAGTAGGAATTTAAATACAATGAATGTCCAAAGACACTTGGGGGTTCATGTGCATAGATCACTAAAATGTCATGAACTGGTGTATAAAATATTCAAAAAATCTAATGGAATGTTGGCCTTTATATCTGGAAGACTGAAGTACAAGAATGCAGACATTATGCTGAAATTATACAAAGTCTGGTTAGACCCCACTTGAAGCACTGTGAGCAGATCTGGGCACCACACTTTAGGGAGGATAGATTGGCCTTAGAGGGAGTACATTGGATGTTTATAAGAATGATATCCGGACTTCAGGGATTAAGTTATGAGGACAGATTGTACATATTAGGCATGATGTCTCTAGAATATAGAAGGCTAACAGCTGATCTGATCAAAAGTTTCAACATATTAGCAGGAAAACACAGGGTAAAGAAAGATAAACTACTTCCACTGGTTACAGATTCTCGAACTCGGGAGCCTGATCTGAGAATTAGGGCCAGACCATTCAGGAGATATGTTAGGAAGCACATCCACACACAAAGGACGGTAGATGTTTGGATCTCTCTTCCACAAATAGCAGTGGATGCAGGATTAGTGGTTAAATAGTTTGTTGTTAAGCAAAGGTATTAATGGATATGGGCCAAAGGCAGGTGCATGGAGTCAGACTACAGATCAGCCATTATTGCAATGAATAGTAGAACAGGTGTGAGGGACTGAATGGCCTGTTCTTGTTCCTATGTTTTCCTTGTCCCTTTGCACAGTTTCTGCTCAAATAATCATTTAATTCCCTCTTGATTGCCTCAATTGAACCAGCCTCAGTCCCATTTCCAGACACTACATTCCAAAATTATGTTGAATCTGTGCCCGCCCATTCTTGATCCTTTTACGAATGGGAACAGTTTCTATCCTGATCTGTTGTGATTCTTGGAAACTTCGATTAGATCGCCACTTAGCCTTCTTCCCTCCAAGGAGAACACTCACAACCTGCCCAATTTCCACACTGCACGCATAATGTTGGTACTGCTATCAGTGGCATATTATAAAGGGAGCATTTAATGGAACAAACAATTATTCTCGATTGTAGTGTAGCAATTTTAAATTAGAAGGACTTATTTTTAATACAGAAGGGAAATGCATGCTAAATGAGTTCCTGTTGTGTTTGGGATGTGAAATTTATGTTTTCATAAAGGTGAATAAATCTGGAGATTAAACTCTTTATGCAGCCAATGTGGAACTATCACATTTCCAAATACAGTTCCTGTATTTTATGAAAAATTGAACCTTGTCTTTGAGTTTCATTTTAAGAAATATAAATAGCTTCTATTCATCTGCAACAATGCAAGTCTTTTTCAAAAAGATAATGAAATAGATTTTGCGGTTGTTATGATCGCAAAACTGTTAGCATTTGCCTTCATTGTTCTGTGAAACTGTCAGCAATTTCAGACATTTGCACTTACACAGTTAAAAGCAGAAACCCAGAAGTTGTTTTCAGTGATTCCCTGCTCTTACATGGCCTACTCTGTACAAATCATTGCAAATACAAATTTTAGAAATCTCTTGGATTGATACGAAATTCCACTTTTTGTTCTTTTATTCTTATTATAAAACCATTGGAACAAATTATGTTTCGATGAATGCATTGCAACTGGGCTTTATAATAGCAGTCTAAAAAATAATTGCTGCTGATAAGCTTTCTGCACCTGAAACATTAATTTTATATTTGTCATAAGTAATATTTCTCCAGTCTGGTAATAAACATGTATCTATAAAAAATAATAAACAATTTATGTCGCAATATCTATACTGCTGTTGGTAACTTGATTGAAAAGGGAGGGATGGTCAGAAGTGACTGCTTCTTGATCAGTTCTCGGAGAAGTTTTCAGTATCAGTGCCTGCATACTCTGTTTGATGTTGGTCAGCTCATAAATCTGGTGCCAGCATAAAACTAACTTTGGGAAAGGTGAAACCCAAAATGATCACTAGGTCTTCATGGTCAGTTTGCTTAAAGGGCAGACCACATAATAGAAACATAGATGATAGGAGCAGGAGGAGGCAGCTAGACCCTTCGAGCCTGCTCTACCATTCTTCACGATCCTGGCTGATCGTCCAACTCAATAGCCTAATCCTGCTTTCTCCCCATAACCTTTGATCCCATTCGCCCCAAGTGCTGAATGCAGTCAATCCAGGTCAGTTAAATTTTCAGATTCTTTGGCGGTACCATTTCCACAAATACTAACACATTTTCAATTCCATTTGCTGATTATTTAATCAGAAATATTTATATTAAGATAACATTTTATACTATTCAATCATAAACCATTTTGTTTTTATTTGGGGAGGAGATCAGTTGAGTGACATTTTGAGATGCTGGTTTCTCCTAGCCACGACAAAGCAGACTGACAGTGTGAAAGTCTAAGAGAAACATAACTGTTTGCATGACATAACTGATCTCCACAGATCTTCTGAAATCTTCGTCAAGATGGCACGGACCAACCCTGTCATTCTGGTCATCCTGCATCTCAGAAGAAACTGCAGGCATTGAGGGAACCTGTACCAGCTGCGGACCAGCTCACAGGGGTACCACAGTCTATGCAAGATGGCCCATGTAGACAGTGAACATTGACCTAAACCGTGTCTGCAGGCTTCAAAGCAGCTACCTTCACTTGACAGACTATGATGATGATGATGCCTCTTGATATCCCAGGAAGTTGTCTCTTCCATGTGCCAGCTGTTGGATGGGTATCTGTGCCATCATGGACAGGAAGTGAATCCCATCCCAGGTGCAGTGAAGGTGAAAGTGGCCATCAATTTTTGGCCAGTGGACCATTATAAGGAGCCACTGCGAACCTGCGTGGAATCTCGGAGACACTCACTCCAAAATTCATCCAGGAGGTTACTGACGCTCTGTTGCTAAGGCCCATCTATTTACTACATTTCCATTGGATGTTGGGTAGTCAGGGAGGTGGCTTAGCTGCCATGACATGATTTCCACAGGGACAGGGTACAATCAGTTATTCCCATGGAGCCACCAAGTCACCTTCTCAGCAACCGGCAGTTTTCATAAATAGTAAAAGCTCCCACTTGGAATGTGTCGATCATCTGTGACCACATAGTTGTTTACTATACCCTCCACAACCTCGCACAACAACAAAAGAATGTCTTAGGACACAACAAGGAAGTAAAGTGGGAGGTCTCCTCTCTGGTAGAAGCTGAAGGCAGGTTGGCCTACTAGTATTGTTGCTGGGCTTGTAATGCAGAGTCCAGGCTAATGTTCTGGTTACTTGGGTTCAAATCTCACCATAGCAGAGGGTGATAATTGAATTTGTTAAAAAGCTGGCCTAATGGTGATCATATAATGATTTCCGATTGTCGTAAAAACCTATCTAGTTCACTACTATCCTTTTGGGAAGAAAGTTTCTTGTCCTTATCTGGTCTGGCCTACATGTGACTCCAGATCCATAGCAATGTGGTTGATCCTTAACCGCCTCTGTACAATTAGGGATGGGCAACAGAAACACCAACATCCCATGGCTGAAACTTAAAAACTTCTAGGATTGGCCACAAAAGCCACCACAGTTGCTAAGACAACAGGGCTATGCTCCAATGAGCCGTAGAGTCATATAGCAGCCTCATAGTCACCTGCCTCCAGGCAGATTGAGCATCATGGACATGTTTCCTTTAATATTCTTATTTGTTATGGACCAACAGGCAGGGAAACCATTGTGTGCTCTATTCAACATAATTCATTGATTGAGAAATGTCTTATTTGGAATAAAAGCAAAGCTAATTTTCAACCTGCTTGTGATGTGATAGTTTTGAGGCAGGAAGCCCAACTCAGAGACCCAAAGCCTTTGCAGAAATGTGTGAACTTCGAGGCCTAATACAATGGGTACTCTCGTGAACAATAACTCACAGAGGCTACAACATTTGGAGCCACCCCTCCATCAAAGAGTGAAAGTCAATCTGAGAATATTCACTCTGGAGAAGGCTCACCAGATCATTGACAGTCTTGCTGAAGTTATTGGTCACTTTTCTGCCCTCTCACTCACTGTTGTCCTGTGGGATTACTCTTGATGATCACTCTTGGCACCTAGTGGCATTTGACACCTTTATCAGTATGTGGTATTGGGTAAGGATTGTTTGATGTGGTTCATTGCCAGCAATCCTTCTTTCTCTTTGCTTTTCTTGGGCCAACCATGTGATTAGTGGTAGATACTATCACTAGAAAGAAAAAAGGCTACATGGTAATAGCCGCACTTGCAAGTTCTCCTCCAAGCCACACACCAACCTGATTTTGAATTTTATTGGAATTTCTAGGCCAAAATCCTGGAACCATCTTCCTAAAGGTATTGTGGCTGTCCCTATAACCCACAGGACTGCAGAGTTTCAAGGGGGCAGCTGACCACCAGCTTCCCCAGATCAGTTAGGAGTGGATAATAAGTGCCGGCACAATCTGTAAAGCCCACAGCCCATGGACTTTTTGTTTTAAAAATATACCTCAATAGAGTATCTACTGAAGAGGCACAATTCCCAAACAGCAAGATTGGATGATAGTAATAAGTATAATCACATTTGGTCAGGATTGATTCCTCGGACCTTAGGAAGTGGGTCCAGGTACATTCTCTCCCTCAGAAATCTGGGGCAGAGCTCCTTGTTTCCAATGTGTAAGACTTCAGTAGATTGCGTTGAGTTACTGTAACATGAATAATAACCCCTTCAGATCCATTACCTTAACTAGATAATCAGAAAAACACATCCCAATTTAGGATAAAGAGAAACAAAGGAATCCTTACAAAAAGAAAAAAAAAGATAACAACCAACAATTAAAATGTTGAAAGCAAAACGTTTCTTGCTGTGCATAAATCCACAGACATGAAAATGCTCCCTCAATTATGTCTTTTTTGTTGGATTTCTATGTTAAATATATGCTTGTATCAGGAGCTTTCCTCCCTCACATTGCTGTATTCTCTTTCTAGTTTAAAACTATTGCCTATTGCCTACATATCCCAGTTTACACAGCTATTTTTTCCATTATAAATTCTGACCTTGACATTTCATAATCATATTAGCATCTATCCTTACATCTCTGCTTCTTTGGGTTTTACATTAAATTTTTGCTACTCAATTATAATAATTCAAAGTCTTCCTTTCCTTCCAGCCCTGCTTTTGTTCATTGTTACAGTGTGAGGAGATTGGGGCGATGTCAGAATACAGCAGCAGTTCTTCAGAACACAAGTACTAAGGGCACCTTTGAAATATTTGCAATGTTCTGCTTTGTGCAGAATGCCAGATGCAAACCTATCCTCAAGAATTACGAACATCTCATCTTGTGGCTTGGATTTTTTTTTGTTGTAGTTGCTTGTTTAACCATCCAGTGTGAAATTGTCTCTTTATGTCTTTCTACTGGTAAAAGTTATACTCCACATAATCCTGGTAAGTCAAAAATTAATTTAGTCCCTTTTGGGGAAAGTCAACTTACTTTGTCTTAATAAACAAAATAAGCAAGATAAAGTAAGGCTGTAGTTTTATTATTAGAGATATTACAGTAGAAATGTCAATTATAGGGGCGGTGTGGACCTGTTGGGCCAAAGGGCCTGTTTCCACACTGCAGGGATTCTATGATTCTGTGATTCTAACCTCTGATCCACAGAAGATTATTTCACATGGTTTGTACCTATAGATTTGTGGGTGGCATGGCTCATTGATTAGTGCAATCCTATCCTTGGGTGACTGTGTGGAATTTGTACATTCTCCCTGTGTCTGTGTGGGTTTTATCTGGGTGCTCTAGTTTCCTCCTGCAGTCCAAAGATGTGCAGGTTAGCTGCATTGGCCATGCTAATGGATCTGTTCTGGGTCCTCTTTTATTTGTGATTTTTGTAAATGATTTGGATGAAGGAGTGGAAGGGTGGATTAGCAAGTTCGCGGACGATACGAAGGTGGGTCACGTTGTGGACAGTGTGGAGGGCTGTTCTAGGTCACAAAGGGACATTGATAGAATGCAGAGCTGGGCTGAGAAGTGGCAGATGGAGTTTAACCCTGAAAAGTGTGAGATGATTCATTTTGGAAGGACAAACTTGAAAGCAGAATACAGGGTTAACGGAAAGATTCTTGGCAGTGTGGAGGAGCAGAGGGATCTTGGGGTTCATGTCCACAGTTCCCTGAAAGCTGCCACCCAGGTGGATAGAGTTGTTAAGAAGGCGTATGGTGTGTTAGCTTTCATTAATAGAGGGATTGAGTTCAAGAGCCATGAAGTTGTGCTCCAGCTATACAAAAGCCTGGTTCGGCCATATCTGGAGTATTGTGTCCAGTTCTGGTCACCTCATTACAGGAAAGATGTGGAAGTGTTAGAAAAGGTGCAGAAGAGATTTACCAGGATGTTGCCTGGAATGGAGGGAAGGTCTTACGAGGAAAGGTTGAGAGAGCTAGGGCTTTTCTCTTTAGAACAATGAAGGATGAGAGGTGACTTGATAGAGGTGTACAAAATGATCAGAGGTATAGATAGAGTAGACAGCCAGAGACTTTTTCCTAGGGTGGAGGTAGCTTTTACGAGGGGACATAGTTTTAAAGTGAAAGGAGGCAGATATCGGGGAGACGTCAGAGGTAGGTTCTTTACTCAGAGAGTGGTAGGGGTGTGGAATACATTGCTGGAGAGGGTAGTGGAGTCGTCCTCATTAGGGGCATTTAAGCGGCTATTAGATAGGCATATGGATGATAGTATAAGGTAGCGGTGGAGGTTAGATAGACCTTAGGTTTAGGGTAAACCTTCAGCACAACATCGTGGGCTGAACAGCCTGTACTGTGCTGTACTGTTCTATGTTCTATGTTCTATGTTCTAAACTGTCCCCATAGTGTTTAGGGGTATGCAGGCTAGGTGGATTTAGCCATAAGAAAATATAGGGCTTGAGTGGGATGCTCTTCAGTTCGTCAGTATGGACTTGATGCACCAAAGGCAGCTGGCACACAGTAGGGATTCTAGGTTTCATACTTTGTTGGTTCAATTTTCTCATGCAAGAGCTTTATAGATTTGCTATAGATGCTTCCAACCTTGTGTCCTTCCTTAGCTTAATATTTAACGTTGCTTGCTTGGTTTTGATTGCTCCTATAGTTACTGTTTCTGAATTCATCCTCTTTTTTATTCTCACAAGGTCCATCTTCACAGTCACTGCACGCGAGGAGCGAATTCACGCAACATCTACTATCCAGCTTATTGTTTTAATGGATGCTGAATCATGGTCAGCAAACCTACAATTATAAAATGGCCACAGCAGAGAAGGAGACCTCATTGCAAGAGCAGCTCAGCTACCCCCATTCATCCATCCTTGCTCAACAGCAATTTCTTTCTCTTCAGGTGTTTAACTCATTCATTTTTAAAATAGATTTTGCTTGCACCACTTTTTCCCATCCCATATCCCCAGGAGGACTGCTCCAAAGCTGGAATCAGAATTTGGTCCTATTGCTTTTGATGTCTTTTTCCATTTGCTTACTGATTTATTTGCATTCATTATGAAAGTCGTCTTAACCCAGATTTCAGTTTCTCAATCACAATTGCCTTCTCACAACTGTCCTTAATCTATTCTCACTTTTATCTAATGCAATCTCTTTTATTTTCCTGCTGGTATTGTCCACTGTGGAAAGAATATATTTTTATGAAGCATGCATCAGAGCTCTGCACCAAAATGAAATGTGAAGAAATTCCATAAAAGTGCTGTAAATCTCTTATGACACTGCACTCCTTGTTAATATCAGACTTACACCCAGGGCTCAGCTAAAGCTGCTGAGTCACCACAACTGTGCTAACAATTGCAGGATAAAATCCAGACAATTTCTGATGTGAGCTCTGGCTTCCAAGAAATGTGAAGATGGTGGTAGGCACACCTTGTATTTTTGTGACCTTATATGGTGCAGGAGCAGATTCACCAGAGGACAGCTGCGGTTGGACAACAAAATAGGCCCCGACACTAATAGCCAGCACCAGCCGAGAGGGAGGGAAGTCAGGATGAAGGTAGCCAGTTACAATGTTGGATCAGTTCAGTGCATAGTGTTGCAGGAGATCATTGTTGCTGAAGAGCATTGGTGCATCACCATTTGTTCTTTGGTTGTACTTATTGCTATGAAGCAGCAAGCAACCTTGCTAACGAAGACAAGTGACTCTTCTGTGAAGACTCTACAGTTGTGTGTCCTCTACCATTAATCATTAGATAGGCCCTGACACAGTATAGAAAAAGGAGGACTGTTAGCAGCAAACAACCTCAACAACCCTCACACTGTGCCACACACTGGCAGAAGTGGCAGATATTATGAAGTGCCAGCAGTAGCTATCAGGCAAATACTACAGCCCCCATCTGGAGTTACCTCTGTGTACATGTCCCCTACTTCCCAGAGCCAAAAGGGTTAGGCCTTTACCTCACAGGATGAACAGTGATGTTTCTCCCTGTGGATCCCTGCTTCACACAGATACATAATTCACTGAAGCTATTCTGAGCCAGCTTTTCATTCATTTGTTCACACTTAGCAAGGCCATGATTGCATCAGCTGTACATCACTTTCTGAATTCATACATGACTTTGGCCAAAGTCCTGTACATGTCATTTCAGAGAGGTCAGCAAATACTGCATCTTTCACCCAGTTGCATTGCCTTGAGAATACTAATCATGCTCTATGCCTTACTGGCTAATAAAACAAACTGGCCTCTACAAATTCTGCGGAGTGTTGCAGGTGAGATTTGAAGATCTTTGCATATTTTCTTTGATCATTTGGGGGCAGACGCCTTAACAGCCCCAACCTGCTGTGGGACTCCTGCCTGGGTGAGGAGCACCCTCCTTCGAATCATCTACTGGAGGCTCGGGGGTCACCGGCAGAGAGATGAAGAAAACCGGCTCACACTGAGAGTGTCATAAAAGTGTTTTCCCAGGCTGGTTAGTTGGTTTTCCCCTTTCCTCTTGGTGCACAATGGTACCTCCCTGTAACCTGGAGGAGAAGGTGCACTAGGAGGCACTTCCAGGTGCCTCAGTCTCCTCTCACTTCATTCTGGCAGTTTGGAGCTTGAGGTCAAAATGACAGAATGGATGTCATTGTGCATCTGGCTCACATAATAGACCTTTTTTTTTCATATTCATTCAGAGGATCGGATTGCACAGACTGGACCAAAATGTATTGCCCATCCCTAAATGCCCTTGAGAAGTTGATGGTGAGCTGGTTTCTTGAATCATTGCAGCCTGCAGAAATTCACCAAAACTGCTTAGGCCGCACCTTGGAAACCAGCGGCAACTAGAAGGAGAAAGGCAATAGAAACATAGGGATACCACAACTTTCAAGGTCCCCTTCAAGCCACTCACGATTCTGACTTGGAAATTTATCCTATTACTTCAGTTGGGTCAAAATCCTGCATTTCCCTCCCTAACAACATGTGGATCCACCTACAGCAAATGGACTGCCACACCACTGGGGATGGTGATACTTGTGTAGTCTCCTCCTCCAGTGAGTTGTTTAATTATCCACCACCATTCACGATCGCATATGGCAGAACTGCAGAGCTTAGATCTGATAGGTTGGTTTGGGAGCTACATAGTTCTGACTGTCTATCTCTTGTTGTTTATGCAGTTTGGCACGCAAGTAGTTTTGAGAGTTTATCAGAATGGTGCCTCAATTTTAGCTATACATGGTGCTGCCCATGTCATGCCCTCCTGCACTGTTCATTAACTTAAAGGTTAATTCCCTTAGCTTAACAGTAGTAGTAGAATTGGGAATATGCTGGGCCATGAGGATGCAGATTGTGTTTGAGTAAAGTTCTGCTGGTGCTGATGGTCCACCATGCTTCATGAATGTCCAGCTTTGAGATGCTAGGTCTGTTCAAAATCTACTCCACTTAGCATGGTGATTGTGCCACACAATAGAATGGAGGATATCTTCAATGTGAAGGCAAGACTTAACTCCATAAGGACGGTGTGGCAGTCAATCTTACCAATACTGTCAAGGACGGATGCATTTGCAGCCGAAGGATTGGTGAGGACGAGGTCAAGAATATTTTTCCTTCTTATTAATTCCCTCACCACCGACCCAGTCTAGCAGCTATGTCCTTTAGTACCTGACCAGCTTGACCTGCATTGTGTCAGGCTACTTTTGTTGGTGGAGGTTGAAGCCTCCCACCCAGAGTACATTCTGTTCATTTGCCACCCTCTGTGTTCAACATGGAGAAATACAGATACATCAGACATCAGTGACTTGATATCATGAGACTTCGCAGGGTATGGAGTCAATATTGAGGATTCCTAGGGCACACTTTTCCTGACCACTGTACTGCCACCTCTCCTGGGTCTGTGCTCCCTGTTGGGCTGGACACATGGAAAGATGGTGATAGTGTTGTTTGGGACACTGTGTGTAAAGTATGATTCTGTGAGTATGACTCTGTCAGACTGTGGCTTGACTAGTCCATGAGACAACTCTCACAATCTTGGCCTCTAGGTATTAGTAAGGAGCAGTTTGCAGGATCAACAGGACTGAGTTTGCAATTGTCAGCCTGGTTCTCCCTAATTTGTGATTGCCAACCTCTCTGTGGCAGAAGTTGAAGCTATGGCAGCAGTCAAGGTTTGGGTGGGCCGCTCCACCATCCATGCAAGCTTCCACACTGTCCTTGGCACATCCACCAGAATTCCCCAACCTGCCAATACCTCTCCACAGGCACATTGTGGTTGAGAGCAGAGGCCCATCATCAGCCTGTGACTCAACATGGAATTGATCCCCAACAGTTCTCTCAATGTCAATGAACACAGCTTCCAGCATTTGCTGCAAAGAAGTGAACACCAGCGTGTAACCCCTCTTTTCTTTCTAAGAACCCTGTGGAAGATGTGTGAATGTAACTGCCGGTGGAGGATGAGAGAGAAAATTCTTCATCTTCGTCAGACGTGCAATGATTATTTCCTCAATCAGCTGTAGTCTTCTCAGTCTGTAGTGATGGTGGAGAACAATGAGGTAGACTTAAGGAGCAGCTCAGGCAATCAGGAAGCCGCAGTTTCATGTTTATTATTGATGTTGCAAACCCAGCTTATAGACACTCTCACTCTGCTGCTCGCCTAATCCAGGTTCATTGTCTGCAACAGAGAGGCCTCTCTGCTTTCCAGCAAGTCCTCCAATAGTGTGATCACTTTCAATTTGGCTACTCCGTCTCAGGTCTGGCACTGTCCCTCAAATTGAATATCTGCTTGACAAAGTGGCAGGTCAAAAGACACGCAACGATCTTCTCCTGCAACACTATGCACTAAACTGACCCAACATTGTAACTGGTATCCACATTACCTTATCACACACAACTGTCACATTATCATTGGAAGCAGGGATGCTCCCAACAAATAAGCTGAAATGGTACCCACTTTCCAACTCACCAGCAGGAATAATGTTCCTTTTATTAAATTCCACCAGGGAAGTGGGGTGAAGCCATTTGGGAACCACAAGTACTGAGGACAAAGCTGATTCATAATTACAGGAAAGCCCATTCTACTGTGCCACTTTAAGTGCAAATGTTCTGCTGTTTTTGGAACTCTGCATCCTTTCATGAAAATTATACCATTTTGGACACAAAATGACACATTTTAAGATATCTCTGGCATTTCTACGATTAAATCTTTTGTCAGTGTACAGCCTAATGACTGCATAGAAGAAAAGGTTATTCTAACTGGAAAATGTCACAGCCAGTGGCAACATACATGGTTAGTGCATCTGTAAATGCCTGTTTGAATGTAACTATTAACTATTTCAGAATCTTTTGATCTTTCACAAAAATCATTCTAAAGTAAATTATAATAGGATATTCTAGTACTTATCATACAGCTGAATACTCTTAATTCACTTAATTCAGTCACATAATTCATAGCCTGCTGTTTAAATTCTGGATTAATAATGTTTTTTAAAAAATCACTCAGCAATGCAATCCTGATGATGTCTCTGGGGCCATTGGTGGAAAATGCAAAGTAACAACAATTATGATACAAACAATGACACTGCTATTCTTAGCTAGAGTGGTGATAATTGGATATCTTCCTCGTCAATCACACTAGAGTACCACACTGTTGTAAGTGACTGTGATTGATGTGTATAAGTAATTTGTATGTTACTCTTCCATAATCACAGCATTTTGCTGGAGAAATTAAAGCTATATTTGGTAAAATGTAGCCAAAGTGTCAATATTGGCAAGTTTCATTGAGGGACCTCACTCCATGAGTCCCAGCGAGGCTTCTGATGTTAGTGTCTACAACTCAACGCCATGACTTCCCTAATACCAGGGTGGAGTACTTGTCATTGCCAGGATCTCCCAGAATTCTGGACACCAGTGTCATTTCTTAAGTCTAGCTATGCACCAGGGGAAATCTTGCCAGTAAAATGTTACCCTTTACCGTGCATGTTCTGGGAGCAGAACTAAAGAGAAATGCTCCTGAGAGCACATGGATGACACAGGTGATATTTCACTGAAAATGCATGACGTTGAAGGGTCTGTTTCTGTGGTGTATGACTCATTTGCTATTTCAGAACCAAGTGACACAGGTTACCCAGCCTTAGCATCATCCCATCTTTGAACACTGTGTAAGGGAAAACTACACTACCCCACCATCCAGTGTAACGTAACATCTTATTGTTCAATGTGGGAGCATTGCATACAGGAAATCCTCCAAATGGTTAAAGCTATTAACTATTTTTAAGCGAAAGAAAATTAAAAACAAACAAAAGCCACACTTCCTTTGGGAAACAGAGAAACATCACTTGCCTTTCAAGCAATAGCAAATTTATAATAAATGAGTGACCAGTGCATGCAGTTCTCATCTATTGGAAATAAGCGTCAACCAAGACTTTTCTGGCTTATTGGACCTGATGCTGCAGCACTCTCAGGCTGAAGGTGATTTCCCACTTGCTCAATCTCCTTGTCTTCCTCCTCAGAAGACTGCTGTAACACTCCCAGCAATTCAGAGTCCAGGACAATCCCTATTTGCTTGCTCCAGTTATGCAGAGCACAGTACGTTACAATCCACTGGCACATTCTGTCCGGGGTGTACTGCAAGCCTCCCCCAGACTAATCCAAGTTTCGGAACTTCATCTTCATAAGGCACATCATCTGACCCACAATGCCCTTGGTTGAAGAACGGACTACATTGTATCTACACTCGGCCTCAGTCAGGGCATTGTATAACAAAGTCATCTGCCATGGTCGCACTGGAGAGTCCTTAGCTCCTAGTAACCATCCAAGCCTAGGAGTAAAGCAGGAAGATGGGAGTTCTCGAGGGTATAGGCAACATGGCAGCTCCCAGCGAACATGACTCAAATGTGCTTCTTATGATTGCAGACGATTTGTGCATTGAAGGATTAGATTGCTGTTCTGTTCATGAAAGCAACTGCATTACAAAATGGTGCTCTCAATGTGAGTGTGTACAGTATGTTGCACGCTCGGTCTAGGGGAAGCCAGCTACGTGGCATTTCACAAGCAGTGTGCTATGATTACAGATGACTTCAACCTGTGAAAGTCTCTGATTAATGCAATTGCCCCTTGATTTTCATAAGAAAGTAAGAAGACAGAGTGTGATCTGGAATAAATGACAACAATAACACCCTTCATACATTTGTGAGATTCCCTAGCGGATCTTAGAAGTGCCCAGTTGCATAGACGTTTAGCAGATCTATCACCACGATGGCCACTGGGATAGGATGACCACTCACTTCTTCAGGTCACATTGGCATTGTCCAACAGAGGCACTGGGTAAAATCTTCAACCTTCATGGGACTTATTTTAGGAGCTAGGGGATTGAATCCTCTATTTTACTTTCCATTGAAGTAAATCTAGCCTAGATTGATTAAATTAAAATCTTCCCATCTGTTAGCACATGATACATAAACTGATTGACAGAAGTGGAGAAGTGTTCCACTTCCAGTGCTGACATTCTTCATCTTGATGAGCTCAAAATGCACTCTGTTTTTCTTTGAAAAGTAACCACCTATTTTTATAATTGAGAGAAGCTGTAGACACATTTCTCTTTCTGTTTCCCTTGGAGAGTGTGTGCATCAGATAGCTCTGTAGTTTGTTTTGATTTTGACATGAATCTATTTTTAATTTTATCATTGTTTTTATCTTGCAGTTTATGTGCTGGTTACAAAAGTTGAGAAAAACAGAGGACTACAAATATCTTTATTCCAGAATTGCCTTTGCTAATGCTTTTGTGGCCTTTGCCAACAGAAAATCCCATCTTTAAAGACAGCTCAATACCGAGATAGTATTTTTGTAGCTAAAGTTTCCTCAAATGAAATGGGACAATAATGGTCACATAGTTAGTTGTCAACAATTGTGCAGAACCTTACTTCCGCTTATGTACTAACACATTCAGATTACTGGTTTCGGTGATAAATTAACCTGGAAGTAATGACGTATTTCCTCTATTTCCCAATTTTTTTTGTAAGATAAAAGTAGACACTGAAATTCTGTGAGGTCATAGTGACTTCACAGGCTGAGTTTATCTCAAAAAAATGGGTTAAAAAAAATCCAAGTCCAATTTCTTGCTTTCAAAAACATAATTTACTTTGTAATCATTCTCTGGTATTTAAAGGAGTCAATTATGAGCTCTAGCAGATGACTTCCACACTTCTTCCTGAAGTTGCGCTCAGATTGGCAGCCACAAGTTAGCTTCCAGATAATTGGCTCTTGTGATCTGTTTGATAGATATTCTAAACTGTTGCCGAAAACATTCCCATCAATAAGTAATTTTACAGTTTTCTAAAAGGCTATTGAATTGTTTGCACAATCAATTTTTGAGCTAAATATTGGCTTTATAACATATGTTTGTATCAACTGCAAATTAAAAGATTATTTACGATTCCATAATTTTGTTAGATGTGAATACATATTGCACCAACTTCACTTACAACCCAGTGATGTTGTTCCTGTTCACATTAATTGCTATCCTGCAATCTGTTTTATGATAGGTTGGATTACTGAAGATTTGCAGTTTCACCAATAATCCATATTACCTCCGTGGAATATATTGGTGACACAAGTATTAGGGTCCCTTGCAGCATTGTTAAGTGAGGTCCTTAGAGAATGAGCATGTGGTGTCCACCAACACGCTCAAAGCATTTAGTAGGGTCTAGGTTGTATTATTTCCCCTTTCAATTCTATTTTCATTTAGTCCCCTCCCTCTCTTCCTACCCTCAACTATTTTTGTCCTTGTTACACTGATCCTGGTGAAGAGTGCTTGTGACTTGCTAATTGGCGATGTGGGGTACAGTTTATTAAAAAGAACAGGAGCAGCAAAGTCCGAAGTAACAGGTCAGGCACTATGGCACTATGTCATGATGTGGCCATTCTGTATGCTTTTGGCACATGGCAGCCAGCATGGACCACATGAAAAAAAGCCCTTGCGATTAGAGCCCCCAGCATTTTATTCCTTCTACAACTCCTATAGTGCTGAAACTAGCAGAAATAAAGAGGCAAATTTTGTGGCCGATATATTTTAAGACTTTGAATATCGTGCAGCAAATTAGCTTTTCTTCAGCACTGATTGTCACAGTTGATCAGGGGAAAAATATCATGTGTCGGTTCACATATGATAAAAGGGAATGACAGGAAATCTGTGAAATATTTATTTGACAAGCATACATATGGTTTTTTATTTACAGATAGTCAAGGATTGATTTGTACAATATTTGAGTCTTGCTGCCCTCTAATGGTTTATTGGAGCAACTACAAAATTTGCTTCAATCTTTCGTAGCATTTCCAGATCATAGGGAATAGGTTGTGAAGTGGTGCAGCCACTGCAAGCAGAGTGTCGGGGACACAAACATGGCTTGTTACAGACCCATTAAAATCGACACTGGTCAGATGGTCCCTCCTCCAGTCGACTGATGCTCTGCCTGTGTCATCAGTCACAGGGTTAAAATATATCCCTGTGAATCACAGATCCCCTACGGTGTGGGGGCAGGCCATTCAGCCCACAGCCAACCCTCCAAAGAGCATCCCATCCAGGCCCACTCCTTACCGTGTAACCCTGAATTTCCCATCGTTAATCCAACCAACCTACACATCCCTGGACACTATGAGCAATTCAGCCTGGCCAGTCCACCTAACCTATACATCTTTGGACTGTGAGAGGCAACTAGAGCACCTGGAAGAAACCCACAAAGACACAGGGAGAATGTGCAAAGTCCACACTTACAGTTGCTGAGGCTGGAATTGAACCCTGGTCTGAGCCATTGTGCCGCACCACAGAACTTAACACTTGAAGCACATTTCTAGCTGTCCCAATCTGCCAGTGGGTAAAATCCTGAAGGTGTTAGGGATGTGGGGGCAGAGGCCGGGTAATGTGAGAATGATCGATGAGGTAAGGGTTGCAGAGGCCCATGTAATTTTTGTGGAGCTGGGAGGAGTACTGTACCTGCTGCACACGGTCCAATTGTTTTTGATTTGATTTGTTTTGATTCATTACTGTCACAGGTACTGAGATACAATGAAAAGTATCGTTTTGTGTGTTATTCAGGCAAATCATACCTTACATAGTGCATCAGGGTAATAGAAAGAGTACAGTGTTGCAGATGCAGAGAAGGTGCAGAGAAAGAGATCAACTTTAATATTTGAAAAGTCCATTCAAAAGTCTGATAACAGCGAGTAAGAAGCTGTTCTTGAACCTGTCGGTATGTGTTTTCAAACTTTTATATCTTCTGCCTGATGGAAGTGGGTGGAAGAGAATATAACTGGGTAGGGAAGGGCCTATGATTATGTTGGCTGCTTTCATAGAACATAGAGCATAGAACAGTACAGCACAGTACAGGACCTCCGGCCCACAATGTTGTGCCAACCTATTATCCTACTCTAAGATCAAACTACCCTGCATACCCTACGTTTTACTATCATCCATGTGCCTATCCAAGAGTCGCTTAAATATCCCTAATGTATCTGACTCCACTACCACCGCTGGCAGCGCATTCCATGTATCCACCACTCTGTGTAAAGAACCTACCTCTGACATCTCCCCTATACCTTCCTCCAATCACCTTAAAATTATGCCCCCTTGTAGGAGTCATTTCCACTCTGGGAAAAAGTCTCTGGCTATCCACTCTAACTATGCCTTTAATCATCTTGTACACCTCTATCAAGTCACCTCTCATCCATCTTCGTTCCAATGAGAAAAGCCCTAGCTCCCTCATCCTTTCCTCATAAGACCTGCCCTCCAGTCCAGGCAGGTAAATCTCCTCTGCACCCTCTCTAAAGCTTCCACATTCTTCCTATAACGAGGCGACCAAAACTGAACACAATATTCCAAGTGTGGCCAAATCAGAATTTTATAGAGCTGCAGCATAACCTTGGGGCTGTTAAATTCAATCCCCCTGCCAATGAAAGCCAACACACCATATGCCATCTTAACAACCCTATCAACTTGGGTAAAAACCGAAAGAACTGCGGATGGTGTAAATCAGGAACAAAAACAAAGTTGCTGGAGAAGCTCAGCAGGTCTGGCAGCATCTGTGAAGGATAAAACAGAGTTAACATTTCAGGTCTGGTGACCCTTCCTCAGAACTGATGATGGACCAATCGATATTAGGGAAGTTGAAGTCACCATGACAACAACTTTATTACTTCTGTATCTTTCCAAAATCTGCCTCCCAATCTGTTCCTCAGTGTCTCTGTTGCTATTGGGGTTCTATAGAAAACTCCCAATAAAGTGACTGATCCTTTCCTGTTTCTGACTTCCACCCATACTGACTCAGTAGACAGACCCTCCTCGACGACCTCCCTTTCTGTAGCTGTGATACCATCCCTGATTAGAAATGCCACTCCCCCACCTCTTTTACCTCCTTCCCTATTTCTTTTGAAACATCTAAACCCGGGAACATCCAGCAACCATTCCTACCCCTGTGATAGCCAAGTCTCCGTAATGGCCACAACATCGTAGCTCCAAGTACTGATCCATGCTCTAAGTTCATCACCCTTGTTCCTGACACTTTCCCAAGGCTGTGGGAAGACGGACCAGGCTGCGTTCACCACTCTCTGTAGTTTCTTCCAGTCTCGGGCGGAGTATTTGCCATACCAAGCTGTGATGCATCCAGATAAGATGCTCTCTACGGTGCGTCTATAAAATGTGGTAAGAGTCATTTTGGAGATGCTAAATTTCCTTAGCCTTCTAATAAGTTGTAATAAATAAATTGTAATGCCTCTTCTGCAATACTGACTCTGCTTTAAAACTGGATAGTGAGTGGACCACACACATCCTGCCGAACTGCTTATTGCCAAACTGTAACCCAAATCCTATCTAGCTCATGGAATATTAAAGAGGAACCAACTGTTGACCAACCAGCAGAAGGACCAATGGCAACGTTGGCATGAAAGGGGCGGTACACCATTTTGGGGCATAACCGCCCCTTTATATACAATGACCAATGTTTAAATTTATCCTATTTACTTTCTTTTTGAAAAGATTTCATGTTGTACTTGTTTCCTTGTCAGATATTTGAAAAACATTCTCAAAAGTTAGGCAATACTAAGGCTGACACACTGCCTCTGTTTCAATGCAATTAAGTTGTTCCTAGGTGTGGAAATTCTTTTCTTTTTAAAAAAAATGCATTTGTGGGATGTGGGCGTCGCTCGCTAGCCAGCATTTCTTGTCCGTCCCTAGTTGCCCTTGAGAAGGTGGTGGTGAGCTGCCTTCTTGAACTGCTGCAGTCCACCTGCTGTAGGTTTATCAACAGTGCCACTAGGGAGGGAATTCCAGGATTTTGACCCAGTGACAATGAAGGAACAGTGATATATTTCAAAGTCAGGACTGTGAGTGACTTGAAGGGGAACTTGTAGGTGGTGGTGTTCCCGTGTATCTGCTGCCCTTGTCTTCTAGATAGAAGCGATCGTGGGTTTGGAAGGTGCTGTCTGAGGATCTTTGGTGAATTTCTGCAGTGCATCTTGTCAATAATACACACTGCTGCTACTGAGCGTCGGTATTGGAAAGAGTGGATGCTTGTGGATGCTTTGTCCTCGATGGTGTCAAGCTTCTTAAGTGTTGTTGGGGCTGCACTCATCCAGACAAGTGGGGTGTATTCCATCACATTCCTGACTTGTGCCTTGTAGATGGTGGACAGGATTTGAGGAGTCAGGAGATGAGTTACTCGCTGCAGTATTCCTAGCCTCTGACCTACTTTTGTAGCCACTGTGTTTATGTGGTGAATCCAGTTGAGCTTGTGGTCAATGATAACCGCCAGGATGTTGATAATGGGGGATTCAGTGATGGTAACACGATTGAATGTCAAGGGGCAGTGGTTAGATTGTCTCTTACTGGTAATGATCATAGCCTGGCATTTGTGTGTCACCAATGTTACTTGCCCCTTGTCAGCCCAACCCTCAATATTGTCAAGATCTTGTTGCATTTGAACATGGACTGCTTCAGTGTCTGAGGAGTTGCGAATCGTGCTGAACATTGTGCAATCATCGGCGAACCTTTCCACTTCTGACCTTATGATGGAGGAAGGTCATTGATAAAGCAACTGAAGATGGTTGGGCCCAGGATACTAGCCTGAGGAACTCCTGCAGAGATGTCCTGGAGTTGAGATGACTGACCTCCAAAAACCATGACAATCTTCATTGTAAATTTGATTTACATATAGGATGGTTACAGAAATCACTGTTACTTCCTTAAAAGACTTTCAAGTTCCATAATTGTCCTTAGGCTGTCTGATTTCTGAATCTAGAATGCAACTGTTCCACAATACTTGTTGCTGAATTGTTTTTCTTAATATATAATAAAGATGAATGTATTCTCTAGATCTCTGATATGCCTGTTTGCTTTGACAGGGTATGGACAGTTTGTCCACAGAAGCAGAGCATTCAAGAAAAGATGTCACTCTGAAAGAAAGTTCAAATACAACTTCTATTTAATTCTTCTCATCTGCATCTTCCAAACCAATTTAAACTGTACCTTGAACATCCAGGTGGGAACAAAACAACAGTGATCTGGGAAGTAACACAATGCAAGTATTCACATTATGCTGCAATTGCAATAGCACCACAATTGTACACTGTTTTTTCCTGGTCTGATGATTTTAATGAAAATAACAATAATGAGAATATTGGTAAATGAATTAATAATGGCTTCACTCATTCTTCAAAAGCCATTTTACTCAACACCCTAATTACAAGACACACTCACATTATGTGGAAGGCCAAGTTGAATGGACAATTTAAGAGAAAAATCTGTAAAACACAATTATACCTGACAACAACCTGTTCTCAAATAATATTAAAATGCTGAGATCTTACATAAAAAACAGAAAGTGCTGGAGAAACTCAGCAGGTCTGGTAGTCTCTGTTAGGAGAGAAACAGAGTTAATGTTTTGAGTCCAATGTGATTCTGAAGAATGGTAATATTGGATGTGAAATGTTAACTCTGTTTTTGTCTCCACAAATGTTCCCAGAGCAATTGAGTTTCTCAAGTACTTTCTGCTGATATTAAGAACCTATTCTTAGTATGTGTACCTCTGACTGCATTAAAGTTGCCCCACCCTGCCTTATATACTAGGAGACAGTGGGAAAGCCACCCACTGGATTTTTACACCTCCTCACTGTTGTGTTTGAAGGAGTGGGAGCACCTCCAAAATCCAGTGGATGGCTTTCCTGCCCCCAAGCTATCTCCCATTGTAGGAGTGGGCGTGGGACAGGGTGGGTGCAGGCATTGGGTCTGCCCACACTTCGGCTTACCGAGGCCCTCTAGTGACTGATTAACAATCATCAAAGTGCCTCATCCAGACACTGCCACAAATCTACTCATGATAGGGGAAAGCCTAGCCTATGCTCATAGCCTGGTCCCTCTGATGGGTGAACTGGTCTGAAGTGAGGAGGTCCCCCTTAGAGACACCTGTCTCTGTCAGAGATTACCCTTCCCCCATTCCAAACCAAGGACATAGCGTCCCCACTCTTCCCTTAACTCTCCAGTTTCACAAACTCACCCCATTCAAGCCTTCCCCCCTCCCCACTCACTGTGCTGGGCCCTGCTAGCCATACCCTGACAATACTCCAAATAGAATTTTGTCCTGGCCTCCATTCTTTCCTCCACTTTTCGAGGATTGACTGTGGCCCCAGCTCAAACATGGAGTCGCTTGGATCTACAGAGCTGTTGGTCAATCTGATGAGTTGAAAGCTCTCTCAGATGGGATTTTGTTCCCACAAAGGGGCAGAAGTCCCATCCTGAGGCAATTAACCCCACCGCATGTAAAATTGCCGCAGGCCAGCTAGCATTTCAGTGGATGGGATCACGATTGACGTTCCCATCAGGGACAGGGGTGGAGAGGTGTCCCATTAAATCCGACTCTATGAATGTATAGCCTTGTCCTGGGTGTTTTCAATGACAGAGACGCAAGATAACAGTCAGTAACATTCCTCTTGTTTTGGTCTGCCAATATCTGACTTGTGACACAGTCATCACCATGTTTAAAAGTTTCTGAAGAAACTACTTAATAAAATCTCCAGCAACAGAGTAAATCGAACTTGCATGGTTGATGGGTGCCTTTCCTCATACTGCCTGATATCACTTTCCACTGACTTCTGATTGGTTACGACTTCTTGTTAATAAGGTTAGTCAGCCCCAGCTTTGCCTGTAGGAGTCCATCCCTGTTCTAAAGCCAGCTAACTTACCCTGGTTGGCAAAGTTTGCAGCCACCTGAATATGACTGGGATCTGCTGGAGGCTAATTGAAGCCATGCTGATTACAAACACTGGTCCGGTTGCTCATCCAATTAGGATCGCTGCGGCATTGCCTTGCGTGATGGTTTAGGGAAAAAAATCACTGTTCTACACCAACAATATTCCACTAATGGGTCAATTTGGCCAGCCAATTATCAGTAATGAAGCAACAAGCACGGACATCCCTGAACTCAGCTACCAGGAAAACAAGTCAGTGACAGAGGATCTCCTCGGTTCCAGTCCATTTCCAATTTGTCAATTGAGCTGATTTGACCCAAAGTGGAACCCTGGCGGTAGTTATGTAATGAATGTCGTTTCTCAATCCTATTAATTGTCGAATGACCCCTTTACATGTGTGGATTTTAGATAGATACAATTAGCCAGCCAATACCCACTATCAAGGTGCAATCATAAATTATACCACTCTAGCAACACACAGGAGGATGATAAATGTGTTTAGGGTGTTGTTTCAGCAGGGAACCTTCACTTTAAGAAGGGCCATGGAGAAAATCAGTGATATAAAAGGATTGTTGTGCACTTAGAGTTGTGAAATAAAACTCGTGACACACTAACGCATTTCACAAGAAGTTTTATTTATTTCTGTCAAATTAAGAAGAAAGAAATAAGAAGATAAACATAAGGGATGATCTGACTATCCTATCAGGAAGCAGTTGTCTCTAAAAGCGCAGAGTGGAAAATCACAATCTGTCAGAACTTGATTCTCAGCCTCTCGAATGCACATAGTAACAACACCAGGGTAGGAGGATGGGTCTGGGTGAAATGCTCTTCGGAGGGTTAGTGAGGATTTGTTGGGCCAAATGGCCTGTTTTCTCACTGTAGGGATTCTATGGTTACTATGGAGGGCCTAGAGAAGGAGCAGTCTGCTCAATATGAGCAGCTATGTGCACATATACACAATATATACACAATGCGCTTGATTGACACACCACTGAACATTGATCCTTTTCCAGCATTAACTCCCTCCACCAGTGATACACAGTCTCCATGGTAGTTATCTGGGGCTCTGGATTACTAGATTTAGTTTTTATTGTCACATGTACTCAAGTACAAAAGATGCTCTTCAACAACTCAACAAGGCTTCTTTAAATGGCTAAACCTGCAAACTCTATCACTTAGAAGAACCAGGATAGCAGATACATGGGAAAACTTTCACCAACACGTTTCCCTCCAAGGCATGAACTTGCCTGCTTTGGAATGATGGCACCTGTCCTTGGCCGTGGTAGGGTTAGAATCCTGGCATTCTCTCCCTAACAGCACAGACTGGTGCTGTGGGCTCAGTTATGGGGTTTTGCTACTTGAAACTTGTCATTCCAGCAATTACACATAGCACACAGTGACAACTTGTTAAGCAGTTACACGATTAGCGCATTCAATTGTATCATGATGGCGAGGATGTTCACATCTATATCAGTGGAAGCATTCTCTTTTTATATCATTAATCTGGGCAAATGGTAAGGGTTGGGGTGATATCCAGAATTTCCGAGAGATGCCTTTCTCACCTCTCATCTGTACTGCTGCCTACCAAAGGACCCAGGCACTGTGGTAGATCACCAACACTGGCGTCCAAGTCAGTCAAGACTGCAAGAGGTATATGCTCGATGAAGCTTGGTCTTTCAGTTGCTGCCTCCCAGCAAGGCTCCCTGCACTGTTTTCTAGGGTGGGAGTGGGCCTCCACACACTGGATACATGGCCTGGATTCACAACACACAGGACATCCTGGGATTCTATCTCACTATGTTACTCCACTCATGTACCAACACATCACCGGTCACATGAGATCTTTAGAGACCCACACAACAAGTTTAATGGTCCTTGACCCCAGTTGTACACAGTCCATATAATACCACTGAGTGTGCTGTTTGCCTCCACATAATGCACTAGACTTTTGGCGTCAAACAACTCCCCTCTGTAAACCATTACTTGAGGCTGCCCTCCAACTCTTGATTCAACAACATAAGTGTGGCCCTTTATGTCTGGCTGCTTAATGACTCTATGGGGTTCAGGATCCCATACATCGTGCATCTTATTCTGACCCTTATATTCAATTTTGGAATACCCTTGCAGCATCTGGAAGGTCAGTCCTGCCAGCCTTGTGATTGTTTGATGGTTTTCTTCTCAGCTGTTCTCAGTCTCCTGGATGCCATCTTGAATGCCTGGTATAGTCTGTGTGTGCTGCTCAGCTATCCACTCATTGACCTGGCTATCTCCATCAGAAGGTGTGGTGAGCACAAGGAAGTGGTCCATGGGCAGGACTACGTCTCATCTAAAGAAGAGGAGACTTGTCTGTGGATGAGATCACGATTCTGTTAGAAGCATGACCTAGCCCCAGAAGGCACATGGACCACTTTTTTGTTTCGGAGGCAGTGCACAGACGGACATGCAAAGGGTTAAATCGTTCATAATGTTCATTGAAGGGTACTGCATCTCTTAGCAATGCCATAGACCTTGCACAGCTCCTGCAAGATCTTATTCTCAAAGTTGTACCCCTGATCACTGTGAATCCGAGACGGAACACCAAAACAGACAAACCAATCAGGCATAACACTCTTGTTTTGGTTGAAGCCTTTTGACCATGGGTGGGAATGCCGATATGAACTTAGTGGAGATACTGTGAATATGAGAACATGTTCAGTCTCATTACAACTGGAGTCAAAGACCATAAAATTTGCTGTGAGGATCTTGAGGGATTTCTGCTTGATCAGTGATCCCACACTGGGATGATTTCACTAACCTGCTTTGGCAGAAGTACTTCTCTCACAGCGTTGACAGTAGCCATCAATATCCCCCCATGCGAGTAACACTGCTTCCTAGTTAGGGCACTCATCTTTTCTGTCACCCAGTGTCCTGAAAGATCATGAACTGCTACCAACACTCAACATTGGGGGCTGCCAGGAAGGATGAGTTATTTCACCTCTCTCTCATTGTCCGATATCAGCCAATAGAGGACTCCCTCATCCTTTTTCAGCGCCACAGCAGTTTCAGTTCAGACTTATTCATCAGCTGGTTCTGGGTTGGCTGATATTGGACTTTCAAGTAATGACGCAGTTTACTGATGCCTGCATCAACCGGCTAAGCTATCTGAGATCCTCTTTTGGAATAGCTGTCAAAGGAGAAACGACACCAGGGTCTGTTTGGACCAGGTTTCGACTCAGTCATGAGTGCGTCAGTAACACTCCACTGAATCTTAGCCTGAACATCGTGAGAAAGTATAATCAGAATGTTCACCAGCCACAGCTCCTCCTGCTGGCCAGGGGTAGGTTCTCTCACATGGTCAGGCTTTTGACTCAGGGAATCAGCGTTTGCATTACTTTGGCCTGATCTAGAGTCAAAACTGTGCAAATTCAACAGTCCATTGGATCTCCGTTGCTCCAAGCTTGGCAGACATTTGGAAGTTAACGGGCAGGTTATCGCCTGCAAACATTTCAAACTTTGTAGCAATTCGATTGTCAGCGAACCACTAGGAAACAGCTCACTTCAAAGTTAGCGGTTTGAGTTTCATACTGGAGTATTTCACCATATTCCTGTCACTCAGCATGAGACCCTGACTTGGACAAGCGACAGCCACTGTTGTCTGTCTATTGGAAACTGGGGGAAACCCCATTTAATCTGTGTGAACTCAACATTCCATATTCAGTATTTCCAGCAACAGCCTCCTATTAACTGTAAAGATTTGTCGGGCGTCACACTCTCCTATAATGAATACAATGTTTTCAAAATAGGAAGGTTTAGTTCTTATAAGGAATGAAAGCAATCTTTGAAATGGGGTGGGCAAAAGTGACAATGATCATGTGACATCAATGGGCCAATGTAAATTTGGAGCAGATTTTTGTTGATGCAGGCTCAATGGGCCAAAAGGCCTCTGTACCGTACGATTCTATGATCATGAGGCACTGCCCTACGGTCATTGGCCAAAGGTAGTCAGATGTTTGATTGACACAGCAGAGATGGCCAGTCTCAAGATAATGTATATCAATAGGGACAGGTGGGGAGAGAAAGACATGGGCAAGAGCAGAGGTACAGGTCATTATCTGCTCAAGGAAAGAGCAGGAAATCTCCTTCCATCAGCCTGAGTGAAGAACAGACAGTTTCCACTAAAGGCTACCATGACAGACTGGAAAACAGTTAAGATGTGGGAGTGTGCTGTCTCTACTCCTCTATTCTACAGAATGACTTCAGGATCAGTGAAACGTTCTCAGGTTATATATTTCCTTGCTCTTTGCCGAATTAACAAATTTATCATATTATCTAATCTAAACTACTGCTCCTTAACAAACGCAATAAACTATCATAAAAGTGCTACAAATTGCCTGTATTAGGTAACTATGATCATGAATGCCCCTAAAATCAATATGCCCTTGGTCTTGTGACAACATTACTCAAACACTGAGGATTCCTGTGTGAAAGGGAGAACTGAAATCTGGATAACCAAGAGCAGGTGATAAGTTTCTGCTTGAGAATGTAAAAGGACTCTTCGCTTACTGGAGTCCAACCCACATTGGTTACATTAAATTCCAACCTTTGTCTTGTTTTAAGAGCTCCTTTTACTTCAGTTACATTTTTACAAAGCCAAATGAAGAAAGAAAAGAAAGGGAAATTACAAAATGTATTTTGCTTTACTTGTAAGCAAATGCCATTTTGATTATTTTGTCCATTCTCGCATTATGTTTCATTAACATGTGAACTGAGTTAATTCAGAACTTTTGAAGTTAACCAACATGATTGTGAAAACCAGTCTTGTAATTGTGGCCACAGTGAAATTCTGTTTTAGTAAATTGTGTGATAGTCTCTAGTTCTAGGCATGATGCTATCACATAAATAATAGTTAATTTTTTCAATCTCTAACCGTTTGCAACGCCTGAATAATTTGAGATGCTTCGAATAGTTTAATCACTTTGTGGTCATGGAACACTTGGTTAGGAAGAAAAAAGGGAATGCCATTGCTTTTGTATCAATGCATGATTACTGCCTGGGGAAATCCTGTAGTTGGGTTGTTAAAAAACAATTAGTTTTGCAGAATTATCAAGCTCATAATGTCCTTACTGATGGTTCTAGCAGTTTCTAACTGATTTTTAATTCCAGGGGAAAAATAATAAGTCATTATTTTTCTGCATTTATGGCTTATATTTTGTAAAAATGGAGGTGTTATGAGCCCCCGTAGATACGCCTAACATTTAAAAAGAGATTCACTCCTCCTGCCAACCTGAAAATGGGCGCAGGGCAGAAAACAGCTTTTAATTGTTCATCAATTGGCCACTTAAGAGCCTCAACTGGGACAAGAGCAGGCCAGCAAACTGCTACTATCATTGTCTATCTGTAAAATACAAAGAGGTCAGAATGGTTCAAATGCTATTGGGAAGGCTATTTGAGGAGCTTCACAGCCCCCTCCACCTGTAAAACTGTTGGCGGGGAAAGTGAAATGCTGTTCTATTCTCTCTGTTTGTTAGCCAGTCCTTTATCCACATTAATATATTATATTACCTCCAATAACATGAACTTCTATCTTGTGCAGTAATCTTCTATTTGGCAGCATATTGAATGCCTTTTGGAAAGCCAAAGATATCATATTTACTGATAGTCCTATATCCACCTCGTTGTATATCCTCAAGGAACTCAAATAAATTTGTCAACATGATTTCCCTTTCACAAAACCTGCCTAATTATATTATAATATTTTCCATAATGAGAATCTACTGCTTTACTTTTACTTTTTTGTCCCATTCAACTTTAGCCAAGTCTATCTTTGTACCCTTGTGATTGCCTTAATTTAAGTTTAAGGTTCTCGTTTCAGACTCACATTACTGACCATAAAATTGAATTTGAAATTCTCTCGTGTTATGATTACTTTTACCTAAAGGATCCTTCACTATAACGTTATTATTTAATTCTGATCAAGATGAATTTCATAGCAAAGGAAATAAAAGCGATGGGTGCATATTAGACATTTTAATCTGGAATGCCTTATTGTTAAATGGAATAGCAGTGCATCCAGTGGATAATGCACTCTAATGAAGCTGAAGACTTTTCTGCTTTCACAATGCTGGTCAATCCCTTGACAGCTTGTCAATTTCAAACGTGACAACCTGGCAATCACATTAATAGTCACTTACCTTTTCAAGACAAAGTCCTATTATTACTCACAAACAAAACAGAAATTGCTAGAAAAGCTCAGCAGGTCTGGCAGCATCTGTGGAGAGAAATCAGAGTTAACATTTCAGGTCCAATGATCCTTCCTCAGAATGGATGGTAGTGAGGAATTTGTTTTTTTTTATGCAGAAGACAGGGTGGGAGGAGGTGTAAGGAGTAAACAGTAGGTGGAGATAGAGCCCAAAGAGAGAGAAGAACAGCCTGTCCAACGGTTCTTGGGAGAACTAGGCAGTGCCCGGTGTTGATGGTATCCATCACAAGATGTGTTCCCAGTCAACACCTTCCCTTTTCCAGAAGCAAAGTGCATCTAGAAAGTGGCCAGAACAATCCCAGGGTGAGGGGAGTAATTGTCAGTTTTAATGGGCAAAAACACAGAATTCATGTATGCTGGTACAATGACATTGTAGCGACAAAAGCATGAAGCAGCCGTTTTGAAAGCACAGCTACATTTAATTTGCAGTCACTGCTCGGCCCAACTGTCATGCATTCAGAGTGAGGGTGCTTAGGGGTCAAATGCAATTTGCTACAAGCCATTGGTGTTTGCAAATCAGGCAACTCAATATGTGGCAGCTAGCAGCAATTATGCTACAAAGGCCTCTTGACTGATGCGGAGCTCAGATCTAACGCTGTCCACACTCCAATCAGGGCCATGGTGAGGCAGATGATAGGTCTGCTGAAGATGCACTTCCAATGCTTGGCCAGGTCAGGGAAGGGGGAGGAGCTGCCCTTCAGCAAAGCTCAGACACAGCATGCTCCATCATTCTGCTAGGTTCTGCACAATAAGGTAATGTCCTGGATGTTGAGGAACTGGGGAAATGGGAGCAAGTCTTCCGAGGAAGAGGATGACGACTTTGAGGTGGAGGAAGCTGACAGTATCCATGACAGAGCCCAGCTGTGATGGGTGCTACAAGTCAGACAGACCTTCATTGACAGCTGTTTCTAATAGAAGAGTGCTGGGTGCAGAAAACTACCAGAGACACTGAGGTATTTTAGTCATGGTGCTGAGGTCTGGTTGGCATTGTGGGGGTGACATTCAGCCTCTGTTGGCTTTGTTTTTATTTCCTTTTGTGTTCTGTAAAAGCTCACATTTGTAACTGTGCTTGTCAAAATCCTTGCCTGTCTATGATGTTGCCCTACAGAACAATGACAAGATTTGGTTCTACAGTGAGTATTGGGGACAGGGCAATGCTGACTGAGGGAAGTTGTTCAGATGGGCTGTCATTACCGACAGTTAAAGTATGTGACCTGATAACTAAGATGAGAGAATGGGGTTAGATATGTGAGGGACAGTCTGCCATGTGCCATGGGCAGTGTGGTTTCATGGTAACTATGTCATTACATTGATGGTAATGGGCAATGCCAAACTGCCAACGCTTGTCTGGGTGCATGGTGGCCTTTCAAAAATGGTGCGGGCACAAGAGATGTCACTGCATCAGCTAATATCTGCTAAGGGGCAAGCTGCTCTGGGAATGGCGCATAGTAACCTCTAGATTACTACCTGAGCCCCAAGCAAATTGGCACAGTGTCAACAAGATTAAGTAAACGGGTGACTCAAAGATGGATTTGGGAGAAACAGGTTTGAATCATTGGGACACTGGCACCAGTACTAGGGAAGGAGGGAGCTGTTCCGATGGGACAGGCTCCATCTGAATCATGCTGGGACCAGAGTCCTGGTGAATCACATAGTTAGAGCTGTGGTTAGGGCTTTAAACTATAGAGTGAGGGCATAAGGGAGGGTGGGTTCAGTTGGAAGTCATGGAAACAGTTAAAGGAGGGGAAGCTTCAGAAGATGTTATTATTAAAGTTTCTAGAACAAGTTAGAGGACAGACTATGGAAAGGGTCAGGAATTAAACTTCAGGCTCTGCAGACAAGGGCACAACTATGAGAAGGGGACAGTCAACACAGGACTGAGGCTGTTGCAATTAAATGCACACAGTATACCAAACAAGGTAAATTAGCTTGTAGCACAAATTGAAATTGGCAGGTACGATATTGTGGGCATCACAGAGATGTGGCTGCAAGGGGATTAGGGCTGGCAACTAAATATCCATTGATACAAATGCTATCAAAAGGACAGGCGGTGGGGCAGAGGTGGTGGGGTTGCCTTGTCAGTAAGAAGTGTAGTTAAATTGACAACAAGACATGATAAAAAGTCAGAAGTGTGGAATTTGTGTGGGTAGAGTTGAGGAACTGCAAAGAAAAAAAATAGCCTGATGGGAGTTATGTACGGGCCTCATAGCAGCAGTTAGGATGTGGGGAAGAAAATAAATCAAGAGTTTAAAAAGCCATGTAAGAAAAATGCAATTACAATAATCATTGGAGTCTTCAATATGGAGGTTGGTAGTGGCTCTTGAGAAAAGATATATATAGAATGTCTACAAGATGGTTATTTGGACCAGTTTTGGTAGAGTCTACTAGGTAGCAGGCAGTTCTAGATTTGGTGATGTGTAATGAGGCTGACTTCATCAGGGAGCTTAAGGAGAAGGAACCCCTAGAGGATAACTGACCCTGCAGTTTGAGAGGGAGAAGCTGGAATCAGATGTATTACAAATGAGCAAAGGTAACTACAAAGGCATGAGGGAGGGGCTGGCCAGAGTTGATCACAAGGGGAGCCTTGCAGGGAAGACCGTGGAGCAGCAATGGTAGGAGTTTCTGGGGGTAACTGGGAGGCATCCCAAGGAGGATGAAGCAACCATGGCTGACAAGGGAAGTCAAGATAGCTTAAAAGGAAAAGTAACCTATGTGGTGAAAATTAGTGGGAAGCCCAGAGGATTGGGAAAGCTTTAAAAACCAGCAAAGGATAACTAAAAAAAGCAATAATGGGGGAGAAGATGAAGTTTGAGACTAAGTGAGCTATTAATACGAAAGACGATTTCAAGACATGTTTTCGATATCTAAAAGGTAAGAGATAGACAAGAGTGGATATTGGACCACTGGAGAAGTAGAATGAAGAGATGGCAAAGGAATTGAATAGGCACTTTGCATCAGTCTTCACAGGGGAAATACCAGTAGCATACCAGAACTCCAAGCAAGTCAGGGGGCAGTGGTGAGTATAGTGGCTGTCACTACGAAGAAGGTGCTGGGGAAGCATTGTACAGGTAGTTCTGCTATAACACATGTTTCGTTAATACGAATGGCCTGTAATGTGATTGATGAATAGTGAATGCTGTTTGGATAACGCAAACTTTCTGCTGTACAGGTATAGCGTTTTTCTAGCAATCTCCCTGTAATGCGATATTCTATGACGGTTTTCTATAGCGTGATTTTCTATAGTGCAAGGTCACTCAAGAATGCAACTATCACACTATAGCAGAACTACCTGTAGAGGCATTGGTGATGATCTTTCAGGAATCACTGGAGTCAGAGAGAGTCCCAGAGGACTATAAAATGGCGAATGGAAGACCCTCGTTTAAGAAAGGAGGGAGGCAGAAGACAGGAAACTATAGGCTGGTTCACCTGATCTCGGTAATTGGTAAGATTTTAGATTCCATTATTAAGGATGAGATTGCGGAGTACTTGGAAGTGCATGGCAAAACAGGGCTGAGTCAGCACAGCTTTGTCAAGGGGAGGTCATGCCTGACAAATCCATTTTAATTCTTTGAGCCTGTAACAACAAAGTTAGACAAAGGAGAGCCAGTAGACATGATCCAGAAGGCCTTTGACAAGGTGACATACAGGAGGCTGCTAAATAACAGCCCATGGCATTAGGGGCAAGGTACTAGCATGAATGGAGGATTGGCTGACTGGCAGAGAGCAGAGAGTAGGGATAAAGAGGCCTTTTTCACAATGCCATCTGGTGTCTATTGGAGCTCTGCAGGGGTCCATTCTTTAAGACCAAAACCCTTCCTATTATACCTTAACGAACTGAGCGAAGGAACTACGGGCATTGTTGTTAAGTTTGCAAATGACACAAAGAAAGGTGGAGGGACAGGTAATTTTGAGGACGGAGGAAGGCTGCAGAAGGACTGGTACAGGCGAGGAAAGTGGGCAAAGAAGTGGCAGATCGAATACAATGTGGGAAATTATGAGGTCATGCACTTTGGTAGGAATATAGAGGCTTAAACTATTTTCTAACTGGGGAAAAGCTTCGGAAATCTGAAGCACAAATAGATTTGGGAATTCTGGTTCAGGATTCTCAAGGTTAACATTCAGGTTCAGTTGGCAGATAGGAAGGCAAATGCAATGTTAACATTCAATTTAAGAGGGCTAGAATACAAGAGTAAGGACGTGCTGCTGAGGCTGTATAGGCTCTGGTCAGACTACGTTAGGAATATTATGAGCAGTTTTGGGCCTAGTATCTAAGGGAGGATGTGTTGGCATTAGAGGGGACTCAGAGGAAGTTTACAAGAATGATCCTGAGGATGAAGAGCTTATCACATGAGGAACAGTTGAGGACTCTGGGTCTGTACTCAGTAGAATTTAGATGAATGAGGGGGAAATCTGACTGAAACTTGCAGAATACTAACAGGCCTGGAGTGAGTGAACATGGAATTGATGTTTCCACTAGCAGGAGAGACTGGGTTCTGAGGGGGCACCCTCACAGTGACAGGCAGAGGGCAGGTGGGGTTGAAAACATATTGGCCATGATTGAATGGCAGAGCAAACTCGATGGACTGAATGGCTTAATACTGCTCCTATATCTATGGTCTTATTGCAAGATGTGGACGAAATTAGATATGAGAAACGCTGTAGGGGCATTAGCAAACCAGTGTGGCAAGTTTGATAAGATATGGCAAGAAATCTTATAAGGCTTGGCAGCGAAAATCCTCCAAAAAACTGAACTTGGACTTAGCTAAAAAAAAGTATAAGATTCAGCCCATAGTTACCAGCAGTTTTCTTTTGGAGATTTTGCCTATACATAAGGAAATTGCATTTGCTAAATTAGCTGACTGCTTGAGACCTAAAGAATAATGGGGAACTAGCACAGAAAATGCTGGAGAAACTCAGCAGGTCTGGCAGCATCTGTGGACAGAGAAACAGCGTTCATGTTTTGAGTCCTTTTAGACCTCACTTGGAATATTGTGTACAGTTGTGGGCGGCACATTTCAGGAAGGAGGTGCAGACATTGGAGCCAATGCTGAAACCATTCTAATAAATCAATTTGATGGAGATGTATGTGTCCAGGAATGAGACTAATTATCAACAAGTTTCATCCCACCATCAGACTTACCATGGACTACTCTTCAGAACCAGTCTCATTCTTGGACACATGCATTCCCATCAAGGACAGACACTTCATTACCTCACTCTACCACAAGCCCACAGATAACCTCAGCATGCTGCACTTCTCCAGTTTCCACCCTAAACATGTTAAAGAAGCCATCCCCTACGGATAAGCCCTGCGCATACACAGGATCTGCTCAAATGGGGAGGAACTCAACGGACACCTAAAGATTTTGAAGGACGCCCTCATAAGAATGGGATACGCTGTTCAACTCATTGTTCGCCAGTTCCAACATGTCACACCGAAAAATTGCAATGGCCTCCTCAGGAGATGGATACAACCGATAGAGTACCCTTCGTCGTCCAGTACTTCCCGGAAGAGAGGAACTACACCAGGTTCTTTGCAGCCTTCAACACGTCATCGATGACAACAAACATTATGCCAAGATCATCTCTATGCCTCCATTTCTCACCTTCAAACAACCGCCAAACCTTAAACAGACTATCATTTGCAGCAAACTACCCAGCCTTCAGGCCACATCGACCACAACACTACCCAACCCTGCCATGGCAACTGCTGAAAGACATGTCAGATCATCGACATGGACACTACCATCACACGTGGGAACACCACCCACCACATACATGGCAGATACTCACGTGACTCAGCCAATGTTGTCTATCTCATACGCTCTAGTCAAGGATGCCCCAAGGCATGGTATCTTGGCGAGACCATGCAGACTCTATGACTACGGATGAATGGACACCGTGCAACAATCGCCAGACAGGAATGTTCCCTCCCAGTCGGGGTACACTTCAGCGGTCGAGGACATTCAGCCTCTGATCTCCAGGGCAGTCTGCGAGATACACAACAATGCAGAATCACTAAAGCAGAAACTGACAGCCAAGTTCCGCACCCGTGAAGACGGCCTCGTCCATGATCTTGAGTTCATGTTGTGCTACAGGTGACCGCACCACATTGTTCTGTGTCTGTAAAATCTTCCTTACTGTTCTGTTTTGACACCATCATCTTGATAAATTGTTATTTCTTTACCTTAATTAGCTTGTACTGTTTTGGATTACTTATTAGAGATAGTAGGAACTGCAGATGCTGGAGAATCCGAGACAACAAGGTGCAGGGCTGGAT
>NC_063332.1:115934806-116013576 GCF_021869965.1 Rhincodon typus
ACTCGTATACCTATCATGTTATTCCAGTCATTTGGTTTGTCTCCAGCACCACTTTATTTTTACTTTTTTGTTATTATCCCTCTTCCTTATTTAACTGAATAGGTCATCCTTTCATTTGATCTTCAGTTATTGACACTCTACTCACACCATCTGACACTCTTGTTCACCTGCAAAGACATATTATTTAGCCTGTCGACAATCCACTCTCACCATATGTATGATCTTTCAATCTCTCTGCCCATTGATTGCTCTGCCTATAAATTCTATGCCAGTTTGCTCTTCTCTCTCACTTCAGCTCATGAAGGGGCAACGCTCCTAAAGCTTGTGATTTTAAATAAACCTGTAGGACTGTAACCTGGTATCGTCTGTCACCCCAGTCCAACACCAGCACCTCCACATCAAGAACGAAAGGGAATAGATTGTAAATTGCTGTGCAAACAAAGCAAGGGTGATGTAAGGAAACAGTGTCACACAGGTAGTAAATACAGTACGGAATGTACTGCCTGAAAATCTAGTGGAGGCAAGTTCAACTGAAGCATTCAAGAGGGCATCGGATTTTTTTTAGATAATAATAGTGTGCATCCCTGAACTGTCCCTTATATTTTGCAAACGCATCAGGCAGCCTAACCTCCCCCCGCCCCCAACATTAAATGGCCTATTCTCTGCTAAGAGTGGTACATGCTTTTGGATTATTGCTTCCTGGTCATTGGCTACTTAAGAAATTCATTCCAGCTCAGCTGTAATTTTACAGGGAGAAAAGCAGGAGATTGGCAGTAGATAATAAAGGTGGACTAGATTATATGCAAACATGATAGACTGAATGGCCTCCTCTGTACTGTAATAGTTTTGTGATTCTTTAATTGAGTCCAAAAAGACTTCTTCAGAATAATGGGGTGAGTTGTGGTTAATTAGCGAAGAGTTCAAGCCACCCCATGATCTTTTTGATTAGATAACCTTAATGGTTAATGCTTTGCATTGGTCGTCACGTTTCTAATGTTAGAAAACCAAAGTGTGCGTTGAAATGTAATTTGTTAGATGTGAGACAACTAATGTGACGAGTGGTGAAGACCACAATTTCTCACCAGTGTATTTGAAGACTGTGGCTCAAGAAATAAAATGGGCATCCTGCCCGTTGACTTCCTGACATCCCTGAACTGTCCCTTATATTTTGCAAACGCATCAGGCAGCCTACCCTCCACCCCCGCCCCCAACATTAAATGGCCTATTCTCTGCTAAGAGTGGTACATGCTTTTGGATTATTGCTTCCTGGTCATTGGCTACTTAAGAAATTCATTCCAGCTCAGCTGTAATTTTACAGGTGAATGAGGAAGGCAATGGCAATGCAAGCAGCTTCAATGCTTACATTGCAAACTGCTGTTTCCATTCCTAGACCAACTGGGATAGTTTAGCAAGTACTGTCCAATCACTGACCCCCGTCTAATGTCAGAAACCAAGTTCTGAGTTTTGCAAGTAGGCATTGGCTGAGTACAGTCGGTACTCTTCTTGTTTTGAACAGCTAAATGGACATGCTGTTCGATACTTTCCACCAGTTGTTGGGATGTACCATCGATAAGCTTGGCGCAAATGACAGTGACAAAATGAACGCATTATGGCTTCTCCTTGGGAAGCGGTGATGACCAGCTTTTTATGATGTTGTTGGTCATTCACGAGCTACATACTAATGCAAAAGAATCCATTCCTGTTCAATTTGGCCATTGCACTGTAACTGATACAGTTTCAGAGCTGCCATCCATCAGCCCTTGTGCTTTCAGAAAATCAGGAGTCTGATGAAATGCAATCACTCTGTCTAGCTGTTCAGTGTGTGACCATTTATTTGATACGCCTGCATTCAATAAATTGACAGATCCTCCAGTGTGACCTGCATTAGCCAGGGTTCAGATAAAAATTTTAAAATTCAGAATATGGCCACCCGGACAGCCAGTTCCAATGCAGATATTATGTCCGAGATGGGATTCAGATTCCCTTCATGTCATTGAAACAATTTGGGAGTTAACTCCTGTTCAAATCTGGGCCATCACTGGTTGTGTTTAAGGCTGCTGTGCCTAGACAAACGGCAGACAATGGCACTTATGCCTTTGGTGACATCTGGCATGATATGGAAGGTTTTGCATGCCCACTACACCTCTACCATATCAAATGACATGGGAGCAAGAAAATACAAATCCTTTGCTGTCATATGTACTGTTTACATGTGAAAAATGATTGCCCCTGAATTTTCTGGAGTTGTGCCAATTTCTTATCAGAAATTCATGAAAGTTTGACAGAATCCCTGAAGAAACCATAAAAAAAAGGGACAATGCCTGTTATGTTCTAATAGCCAAAGGAATTGCATAGAAAATTAACATGGAATAGCCCCAGTGTTCTTATCTTTAAACCGAGGTTCATGCATGTCTAAAATCTTACAGCAATTTTAGGACAGGAGCAGGCAATTGCATTAACATCAAAATCCACAAAAAATGCTTTGTACGTATCAATTTCTGCTGAGATGTGGCAGGCAGTGAATGATACCTGCTGGTAATTGGACTTGCACATCCAAAGTTCACAATATTTTACCTTGCAAGTTACTGAAAATGCAACGTTGGAAACAGTGCAGCAACTTGCCCAACAGCATCTGACAGCACAGAGTTAGCAACTGTGTATCTCATTAACGACCAGAAAGAAGAAACTAACTGCATTAGGATGCAGAATTTGGAATGGTGGATTCCCTGTCATATTAGGTACTGAAAACAATATGAGGAGGGAAAGAACAATTAAACTAAGGAGCGAGAAAAAGAGTATAAAAAATATATTTTTGAAGTTTTTAATTTGAAGTAATTTTAATTTTGAATTTTAAAGAATAAGGAAAGCCAGCTGGAATGAGATTCAATAGTCAATACAACAGCTACTTTTTATTTTCAGGGTGGTTGACTGTAATAACTATCACCCAACACATTACTAAAAGGTGTTTTACTGAAATAAACAAGTCTGAACTTTCTACACTGAGTTGAGTTTGTCTTTATCGTGCGCGTGCTGGAATGTCAGGCTCCTTAAGGAATTTCAATCGGTATACAGGCAGTGAGATTACCACCAAATTACCTGGTACAATCAGACAGTATATTTCTAGACTTCTGCATTTAACTGTGCATCTACTTTCACCTGAATTTACATGTAAATATCAGCAAAACTATTAGCTTCACCATTATTTTGAAAACAATTTTCAGACCAAAGTTTTACAGAAGCCACGACATCTAAGCTAAGATGTGCCTTAGTCTGAAATGCAATCTGCATTACAAAGTCAATAATTATCATTTTAACAGTAATTTTCCCCAGTTAGAGGTTCTATATCTCAGGCAAATGGTTGGACATCTCAACTGAGCTATTGATAAGTACGATATGTGTTAATGATTTGGAACCACATTACAGCTGGCGCTGGACAAAATAGGTGTCTGCATTTTACTGGCGTTAGCTATCAAAATGAATTTTGACACAGTATAAGAAATTAATAATTTGTTAAGATCTAAAGATGAATGTTCTATCCAACATAAAGCAAGGGGAATTCTTCCAATATAGCAGCATAAATGGGGCTGTACACTTTATTCAAGAAACTGAATTATGATCTGTACGTCATCACCGAAACAATGTAACAGATGAGTTCTGACAGACTGATCAGTGGTTCTGAATTATTAGCATGGTTTACAATCTCTCGAGAGATGAATTTGACAACTATATCCATGAGAAGTGATCAAAGACTAAACATTAAAAGCTAAAGACAACTTTTATTTTAGCCACTGGGGAATGTGGTTGCTTGCTTTAGAGGAAAAAAAAATCAATACTGGAAAACAGTTACATTAGACTTATATTCAAAAATTCCTCATGAAAAACATACATTGTGGCTGACAATTTTTTTTATAGAAAATTCAACTATATTTGGCATGTTAAGTAGCTGCAAATTTGAACAAGTTTTCATTATCAGATCATTTTTGCAGAAAATTGTTAAAGAATAAAATAGTTTGTCACAGGATTAATGAAGACAGCAACGCTTGTATTTCTTAAAAGTGAAAAACATGCGAAAGAGAAGACAATCCAGGCACATGAAAAGGTCTGTTTTGAATTGGTACCAGTAAAGAGCCAGGACGGATATCAGAAGAGGGCAAATGCTTTCATTCTGAATTGTAAACTTGTATGGCACAATACTTACATCAGTTGCATAGCTGGTCGCAGTGCAACAGAACCCAGAGGTACTCTGACCTCTGGTTGTTTTCATCATGGTCCTTGTTCAGTATCCACACTAGGAAAGCACTGTTGCAAGTATGTCAGGCATGCACAAGATATTTGCCAAGGAAAGTAACTCAATTTCAATGTCTTGTCAGTGTATACATATAATACTTTTTAAGTCTAATCAATCATATTAATGACTCTTGTTAACTCCTTTACAAAGACTATAGTGGCTAGTTGGTCACCGACAACTAACCAACTACAGACTTGTATAGTGTTGGGCAGGGACTTCTTATGAATCCAGTCGATGAATGACATGCCACCTCCTATGAAATAGACATATACCATACCACAATGAAAGACACAACAAACATTTTGGAGATACAATAGCATCTATGTAGCTGTCAACAACTAGTCAGGGTGGCACTACTGCTGGATTTGCAATTAGAGTGCTCCCATCAAACTCCGGCTGAGATCAGTTAACTCATTCAGAACAACCATTAAATGTGAGGTGAAGTCTCAAAGACTTTCACTGTGGTTTGCTCAGCTTCTCCCACTAACTGCTGTAACATTGGCAGACAATTTGAGCACATTATGTGAGTGGTGTAGCCACTGGATTTTGTAAGGTTGCAGTGGCAAATCAGGAGACCTCCGAAGGAATCCCTCTTGATCTTTTCTGGCTGTGGAGGCTGTCAGAACAGTCACTTGGAATCAGTGAACTAAGCATTTACTCCTCTAAAACCTCCAGTCATTTGTGAGGGATTTCCTCTCCATCACATTATTCTTGTGCTTCCCCTTCACATTTCCAGTAGCTTTAAGGTGGTGAAGTGGAAACAGCCTCACAAAATCCCTGGACAAATGTGTTTTCTTGCACCTTTCTCTCCCCATCAGAAAAATGCTTGATAAATACTTTTTTTAATGAACTTACGTTGAATATTTTGACACAGTTGAGCTGTAAGTGAAACTATAGCGGATGGATTTCAACACATGTAAGCTTGAGTTTATCAATCTTGGATCAAGAAAAGATAGATTCAATTTTTTTTTTAAATGGTGAAAAATGGTGCAGATCCAAATAAATGTAGTGGCGTTATCATCATCATAAGCCAAAGTTTACTGAACGACACCCAAGTGAAAACAAAGTGCGGGACAAGATTTCAACTACCCGCCTGAAGATTATTACAAACACTCCCTCCACAAGACCACCCCTCTAAATCATTCCCATTGGAAGAGGGGTTGGCACTGTAATGTTCTCCCCTTGAAGCTATTTGTTTTTAAAAGGTAAAAGGAACTAAGCTAGCAGGAACTGGGAATAACTTTGAGCGACTCCTAGAGAACAAAATGCCACTTAAAAGGCAAAATAGAGTAAAACCATGGAGTGGGATTTTCATTTTTTTCTTAAAGTTAAATGCGGGGCCTTTACTGTTCTCCTTTTTCTATTCACTCATGGGACAAGGACATCGCTGGCTGGCCAGCATTTATTGCCCATCGTTGAGAAGCTGGTGGTGAGCTGCCTTCTTGAACCATTGCAATCTACATGCTGTAGGTTGTCCCACAATGCCCTTGAGGAGGGAATTACAGAATTTTAACCCAGCAACAGTGAAGGAACAATGATATATTTCTAAGTCAGGACTTGGAGGGAAACTTGCAGATGGTGGCATTCCCATGTGTCTGCTGCCCTGGTCCTACTATGTGGAAGTG
The DNA here is from genome assembly GCF_021869965.1 of Rhincodon typus. Classification (NCBI taxonomy): domain Eukaryota; kingdom Metazoa; phylum Chordata; class Chondrichthyes; order Orectolobiformes; family Rhincodontidae; genus Rhincodon; species Rhincodon typus. The sequence goes on from NC_063332.1 coordinate 115,940,720, forward strand.
GTTATGTGTTTGGAAAGTGCTGTCTTATGGTCTTTAGTGAATTTCTGCAGTGCATCTTGTTGATAGCACACACTACAGAATAGATATTGTCTAGATAATAGCGTTTCGCAAAGTTGCTTTTAGTTTATTTTTACAGTAAAAGTCTTAAAATTTGAAATCTTATTGTGTGATTCTTCCAGGCAGCCATGGGAAATTCAAATATCTTTCTCACAGTCTCTGTGGGTCCTGAACAATGGAGTCAAGATACAGATCAATCATGATCTCACTGACTGGTGAAAAAGACATGAAGGACAAATCGACCTACTCCTGTTCCTGTGTTCCTATGCAACAGCAATTAAACTAAACAAAACATAGAAAGAAAATGTTACTATTACTGAAATATGCAAAGCATATACGTGATATATGAGAAATAATTGATAGTTTATTGAGATGAATAACTTAATGGATCAAGGTTTGAACAAACTTGCACTTGGGTGCAGTACTTCTACTCAAGGTGACATTATGATGTTTTATTTATTGTATGTGCTTTGCCTATGGCACCAGAATTGGCAAAAAGCCTTTCATTCAATCATTAAACGAGAAAACAACACTAGGTCAGGGGACTGGGTCACTGTTTCCTCTGGTGATAAACGTAAATATTTTAAGAACTGTGGAACTGCCCCTGAATGAACATGAAAATTTTAGGAGACGGGAAGAATTTTGGACATTTGGATCACTTTAAAATTAATTAAAATGAAAAGAAAATGTTTAAGGCTTTAAAATACATAATATGTACCCCTTATCCCTTCCTGACACAGTATTTCCCCTATTACAGGAGCTTTTGACACAGATTTGGTGAGCTGCAGCCATTGCAATGCAATGCATCAGGGAGCGTGAATGTTATCTGGATGCTTTAAACCAGGTGACAGTCATACCTTTTAAAATAGCATCTTCTGGTTTGATCAGCAGTAACGGATGGGTGAATGCGTCTGCAAGCGAGGAAGGTAAGAGGACACAAGAAGGCAGCAGTGCAGTAGCCTCAGGACTTGCAGTTGTCCAAAAGGTTTGTAGATCTTTCAGCGTGTTTGGATGAGAGTGGTAGCTGCAGAGTAGATGAGCTGACCATGGCACAGGAAGCCATTCAAGTGGGGCAAACAAAACTGAAATTTGCAGCACTAAGGAAATATATAATGAGAGAGATTGACATGGTTCTCTACAGAAAAGAATCTAGCTGTGTTGCCTGCCCAGTACCAGGGTTTGAGACACCTGCTCAGGGGTGAAGAGCAACCTAGAGTAGAAAGTGGAGGCTTGAGTCATTATTATCCATGTAGGTACCAAAGATTTTGGCTGGACAAGCAACAGCTTCAGCACATTCAGTATAAGGTGGACACTCAACTAAGGAGCAGAACCTCAAATGTAATAATCTCTGGACTGTTACATGAACTGCATGTAAATTGGCACAGGGCAAATAAAATTAGAGAGATGATTGCGTGATTTAATGACTGATACAGTAGAAGTGAGTTCCAATTTGTGGGACATCAATACTTAGTGCTAAGTTGTCCTGAGATATTTGTATTTATATGCTTCTAAAGCTAGAGAGTTAGCTGACCCTAGTTAAAGAAGAGACCGCTTAAGCTGCTTTCTTTAATTAAATAACTCAGCTGCTATTCCAGTCGAGAACACAAAACATAACACCTTGCTTAAGGGTGGAAAATTTAGAATTTAAGGCATGAATTTCAAATAAATTAACTGCAAACAAATTTAGAGTTTTACAAAGACTCTCTCACTCAGCTAAATGCCAGCCCTCAGCACCAGTGGGTAGATAGGTGCACTGTGTCCGTGTGCATGCTCTATTATCTCAACACAGTCTCCATTTATAGTGGGCTGTTGTAAAAATTATTTTCATTGTTTTGTATGAAGTGAAGTGAATCTCATGCATATGTAATTGTACTGACAGTGGTGATTACTTTTATTGTGCAGTGAAAACTTCCATTGTATAAATAATAATGAGTTTGAGTTGCTCCAGAGTGCCTTATTCTATTATAGAAGGGGACCATTGTTAAATGCTGTCGAAATTCACCAGGAGAATATCAGATCAGACTTGAACAAGGAACTTGGTAAACTATTGCTGTGTTTACTGAAGCAAGGAAGAATGTGAAATCTAATTAAATGTTTGAAGAGGTATTCAGGTTTGAGAAGGTAAACAGTAAATGATTATTTCCTCTGGCTCATGAATCAGTAACATATTATAAATATGTAATTTCTACTAGAAGTATAAAAGGAAAGAACATTTTCCTGCAAATTAATAGATGGAATACCTTGCCACAAGTGACTGTGGGGGATAGCTTATATAGTACTAGTTGACACCAGGACTCACAACCTAATGGAAAACCACTGGCAAAACAACCACACTTCACTATTATCAGCACGTATCCCTTTGAAATTCAATTGACCAAAATGAAGTGAGATGTACACTGATATCTCACCCTATCTGATTAATCTTCTACAGTCCTACAACTCTCTCAGATATCTATGCAGCTCCTTCTCTGGCCTCCTGAACATCACTAGTGTCAATTTATACCTCAATAATGACCATGCCTTCGGCTGCAATGGCCTTAAGCTTTCTGCATCTCTTGGGAAGAAAGCACAGTTAACGTTTCGAGTTTGGTGACTCAGTTCTTATGAGGAGTCACTGGATTTGAAACGTTAACTCATTCTTCCCAGACCTGCTGAGTTTCACCAGCAAATTCTGTTCTTGTTTCAGATCTCCAGCATCTGCAGTTCTTTGTTGCATTATCTCCGCATCTCTTTCCTCCTTTGTGGCACTCCTCGAAGCCTACCTTTTTAACCAAACTTTGACATTTACCCTAATATCTGCTTGACTGCCTCAATGTCAAATTTTGCTTGTTAGCATTCCTAAGAAATTCCTTGAGACTTTTAAGTATGCTACATGCTACATTAATATAAATAGCTGTTATTGTAAATAAAAATGTTTATTTTTTTTAAAAATGCAGATGAAGAGTGGGAAAATGAAATACAATTTAGCAGTGGTACAAGGGTGATCTCGTGTTAATGTCACTGGATTAGTAATCCAGAACCTCAAGCTAATACTTTACACGCATGGGTTTGAATTCCACATGACAGATGATTAAATTTGAATAAAAATCTGGAAAAAAAGCTAGCTTAATGGTGACCATTTAACCAAGATTGATTATTTTTGTAAAAGCTCAACTGGTTTATTAATGCTTTTTAGGGAAGGATATCTGGCATCCTTACCTGATCTAACTATGACACCACATCCATGGAAATGTAGTTGATATTTGGAAATTACGGATGGGAAATAAATTCTGGACTAGCTTGTGATGCCCAAATCCCACAAAAGAGCAACAGAAAAACTATGATGCTGGAAAATCAACCTTGTTGCTAAAGCACAAGTGTTAGAGAGTGGCAATTCTCCCTTAAACACGATTTTGACTGGTTCAGATTCATGAGTATTTAGGCAAGCTTTCACTTAATTCCACAAATCAGTTTGTCTACTTAGTTCATTGCAACCTGGCCAAAAACAAAACATTTGCAGTGAATGGAATAATAAATTTAGACTGGGGTGTTGCACATTCTGTCAGACAAACATGTACTAACTGGTCCTATATCATAAATCATAAATCTTTTCGGAGCCAATGTTCAGATGTGAGTCAATGTGGTTTACATCGCTTTAAGGAGTACTCAAAAGCTCAAATGGAAACAGTATTTATTCTTCAGGTCTAAATTCATTCACATCATGGTTCATAATGCCTGAATCTCAGTGGGTCCAGTAGTGACACCACAGAGGAGGAATTCAACTACAATCATTTGTGTTGCAGAAGCTGTTAAAAATTTGATGGGGCAGCTGCCCTGCTCCAATATGTAGCTGAGTATGTAAACAGAACAGGTAACCAACCTGCTTGGAAGAACACAGAATCCCAATCTGTTATAATTTCCCCTTTGTGGCAAATTGCATCAGGCCAGCTTTGGATACTAAGAGGTGGCCTTTTCAAATGTAAAATAAATATGTTTGTTGAATCCCCACACTTGTGTTGACTTTATTACCAGGTAGATTTCCTGTTATCACTTGGTAGGTCCAGGGTACTGTCAGCCTCAGTTTAAATATCACTGATTCCCCTCTCAACTGCATAGGTTTAGCAAATAGTAGCTCACTGCCATCTTGTGGTGGTCGTAGGGAGAGTTTTGGAAGAAATTCCAAACCCGTGGCCCCTTCCATCTAGAACAACAAGGGCAACACATGGGAACACGACCACCTGCAAGTTCCCAAGCCATTCACCACCCTGACTTAGAAATATATCGCCGTTCCTTCACTGTTGTTAGGTCAAAATCTGAGAATTCCCTCCCTAACGGCATTGCTGGTCTATGTACTGCGCAGCAACTGTAGTGGTTCAAGAAGGCAGATCACCACCACCTTCTCAAGGGTAACTAAGGATGGCAACTTGTTTTAATGCAGCAATTACTGACCCACTATCAGTGCCCACATTCCAAAAGTGAACAAAAAGAGAAGATTGCAGAATAGAAGGAATATTTATGCACCCCTTAGCTTGACTGGAAAGCAATTGCTTCACTGCTCAGGCCCTAGATAAGACTGCATGGGGGAACTAACTGTTTAAATGCCATGAGTAAAAGGAAACAAAGAAAACTGTGGATGCTGGAGATCTCAAACCAAACCAAAAAAACGTCGGAGAAACTCAGCCAATCTGTGAGGAGAAAGCAGATGAAAAGTCAGATCAGAATCTGCTCCTATGATACTGCTTGGCCTGCTGTGTTCATCCAGCCCTGCACCTTGTTGTCTCAGAATCAAGAGTCATTTTCAGATGAAGTCACTGGACTCCAAACATTGACTCTGCTTTCTCTGTCCACAGATGCTGCCAGACCTGCTGAATTTCTGTTTTTGTTTTAAACTCCATAAGTGTCTGACGTGTCTAGGACGTGTAGGGTTAAAATCATCTGCTACCACCCCTTTTGTCAAATTTAGTTCCTTTCAGTACATTCGCTCACAGATACAAGGTCTTGGTCTTAACCTGATAGCCTACAGGTGAAAAGAAGAAAACAAATAAAAACTTCTTTGGAACTCAGTCCGAGCAAAAACCTGGCTTTGGGTCCCCAGTAGAAATCCAGCGATAACAGCCCCAGAAACATTAAACTAGGTCAGCAAAGCACTGAGTCACTGACTGAGAATGTCCAAAAGACTGGGTGGAGTCTGCAGGTAATTGATGCTGAAACTTTGAGGAACAGTAAGCATTTTTCCCTGCCCTATCTCTCCCCCAAACCACCACTTCCTCCCCAAAAACCTACTGGGCTGTCCGCTGGAAGGTTTATTCGCGAGGGCCAGAGGAATTGCTGAACCCTCCACCGCCCGAAACCTCCCCAAATGCCTGAACCGAAGAAAAAGGAGAAGTACGTCCTCCTGGACGATGACTCGGAGTGTGAGACCGAGGAGTTCAATAAGATGAAAATGTCTTGGATGGACACCCGCTCGGTGAAAGACGGGTAAGGGTGGGCTGCCTACAACTGGAGAGAAGCCACTGATTATAGCGATTACTTTTTAAAGAATCTTTACCTAGCCCTGACAGCTATCAGTTAATTCCCCAACTGAACAAAGCTGAACGAGCGGCCAGCTCGGATCGGACCACAGTGCAATGGTCTCATTGCATTTGGTGAGTTTTACCTGTTGTAGCAATTCACTATGCAGGTCAAACTGGTGACTGAATTCTCCCTGCCCAGCCAAGCCAAAAGCAACGGCTGCAAATTAACCAGCTCATTCCGCGGAAAGTACAGAACTGAGGGTGCTGCTAGTCTGAAATAAACCCCCAAAGTGCTCAGGCGGATCCAGCACTGCGGCAATACCTCATGCCGCCACTGGGCGTCTCAAAGGGCCATGTAACAAACGTAGTACTTCTTAAAGTCAGGCCACTTTTTGGAAAAAAAAAGTCAACCAAATCTGTTCACAGGAAACTCCCATGAATGTGACAATGATCGAATAACCTGTTTGTGTGGATGCATTTGACTGAATCAGTTTTGCTGATGGAGGGATGACTGATCTTCCTTTAATGAATTACTTTACAATTACCTGAAAGAGTAATTGGGGTCCCATTTTCTCATCTCATTCTGTCTTCATGCTCCCTCAGTAGTAGTAACTAAAGTTGCCATAGTCCCAGAGGGCTGCTGCTATTTAGAGAGAATGAAACATCTGGTGGTAAATTTAATCTGAGGGCCAACATGGTTAGGGGTGACGGCGATGATGACAAGGTGGGAATTTTAGCTAGTGTAGGAATTGAACCTGTATCATGGGCTTCACTCAGCACCATATACCAGCAGTCCAATCTACCTAGCTAGCTAATCAGCTTGTTTATTTTTTGTGTTGAAACCCGGGAGTGGGATGTGATGCCGGCAGCCTCTAACTTAGAGTTGAGTGCGCTGTCAACGCAGTCATAACTGAAACAGAGTGAATGGTCTGATATTAACCCAGCTTCCCCCAACAAGCAGCAGAAGGTTTGGGGGCCTTTAAAACCTGAAACGTGTGGATTGTGACCCTCAACCTACCACGCCCTCTGCTGTAAAAACATTTTTTGGAAGTTTGAGTTGCCTTTTGTAGGATGCTTAACTAATATCTTTAAACTGGTCTCTGAACATGCAGTAGGGTTAGTGACTTGAAATGAACCAGTGCTTTTATTTAATCCCTTGGTGCAATGCAATATCACAGGCAGGACCAACCATCGTTGCCCATCCCAAATTCCCCTTGAATGGAGTGACTTTTTAAAGCATTTTAGAAGGGAGTTAACCATCAGTTGTTTTGGATCTGGAATCACGTGGAGGCAAAGGGACATTATTGAACCAGATCAGTTTTTCATGATAATCAATGGTGATTTATGATACTATTACTAAGACTAAATTTACTAATTGAATTCAAATTCCACAGGCTGCCATGGTGAAATTTGAACTCAGATCCCAGAGCATTAATGAGGCCTCTGGCAATATTACCACATCACCAGCACTTGCACAGGCTTAAACAACGAACAAAAGCGGGTCTGGCAGCCTCTGTGAAGGAAAAAACAGAGTTAATGTTTCGGGTCCGGTAACCCTTCCTCAGAACTGATGGTGGCTAGGAAAACATCAGTTTATATGCAGAAAAAAGGGAGGGGAATGGGGTAGGAAGTAAACGATAGGATAGAGCCTAAAGAGAGAGAAGGGCAGTTGGATAGACAAAGGAGTTGTTAACGATCAGGCTGGGAGGGTGAATAGCTGTTAATGGGGACTATTAGTGACTAACGATAGGTAGTGTGTAATGGCAGGCTATGTAGTAATAAGGCCTGGTGTGTGGGGTAGGGGGCTGAGACATGGGAGGGTTTAGGCCCTAAAATTATTGAACTCAATATTGAGTCTGGAGGGCTGTAGGGTCCCCAAGCGGAAAATGAGGTGTTGTTCTTCCAGCTTGCGCTGAGCTTCACTGGAACACTGCAGCAAGCCAGAGACAGAGATGTCGGCCAGGGAACAGGGTGGCGTGTTAAAGTGACAGGCAACAGGTAGTTCAGGATCTTTTCTGCAAGTCCTGCTAAGCAGTCACCCAGTCTACGCTTAGTTTCCCCAATGTCGAGGAGACCATATTGTGAGCAGCGAATGCAGTAGACTAGATTCTGGGAAGTGCAGGTGAAGTGTTGCTTCACCTGGAAGGTATGTTTAGGCCTTGGATACTGGGGAGGGAGGAGGTAAATGGGCAGGTGTTGCACCTTTGCCGGTTACAGGGGAAGGTGCCGTAGGGCTGTGAGGAGGTGTTGGGGGTGAAGGAAGTGTGGACCAGGGTGTCCCAGAGGGAACGGTCCCTGCGGAAGGTGGACAAGGGAGGGGAGGGGAATATGTGTCTGGTGGTGGCATCTTGCTGGAGGTGGTGGAAATGGCATTTGATGATCTTCTGGATGTGGATGCTGGTGGGATAGTAGGTAAGGACAAGGAGAACCCTATCGCTATTGTGGGAGGGAAGAGAAGGGGTGAGGGCGGAAGTGTGGGAGATGGGTCGGACCTGGTTGAGGGCCCTGTCGACAACGGAGCCAGGAAATCCTTGGTTGACGAAGAAGGTAGACATTTCAGAGGCTCCCTTGTCGAAGTTAGCCTCATCTGAACATATACAACAGAGACAGAGGAACTGAGAGAACGGGATGGAGTCTTTACAGGAAGTGGGCTGTGAGGATGTATAGCCCAGGAATCGTTGGGAGTCAGTGGGTTTGTAATGGATATTACTGACCAGTCTATCCCCAGAACAGGAAACAGACATGTTGAGGAAGGGAAGGGAAGAGAGTCAGAGATAGAAAGTGAGGGCAGGGTGGAAATCAGAGGTGAAATTGATGAAGTTTTCCAATTCCAGACGAGAGAGGGAAGCAGCACCGATGATATCATTGATGTATCGGAGAAAGAGTTGTAGGTGGGGGCCGGAATAGGACTGGAACAAGGAATGTTCCACCCGCCCGATGAAGAGACAGGCATAACTAGGGCCCATGTGGGTACCCATGGCAACCCCTCTTACCTGAAGAAAATTAGAGGAGTTGAAAGAGAAGTTGTTGAGGGTGAGGACGAGCTCGGCCAAGCGGAGGAGGGTGGTGGTGGGTGGGAATGGTTCAGGTCTTTGCTCCAGGAAGAAGCGGAGAGCCCCAAGACCCTCCTGGCGTGGAATGGACGTGTAAAGGGATTGCACATCCATGGTAAAGAGGAGGCGGCTGGAACAGGCAAACTGGAATTTTTGCAACTAGCGTAAGGTGTCAGAGGACGTACTTGGGCAGGGATTGGACCAGGGGGGAGAAGACGGAGTCAAGGTAGGAAGAGATGAGTTCTGTGGGGCAGGAGCAGGCTGAAACAATGGTTCGGCCCGGACAGTCCTGTTGGTGGATGTTTGGGAGGAGGTATAAGTGAGCTGTGCGGGGCTGGGGTATTATCAGCTTGCACAGGCTTCCTAGGAATCTGGAACAAGAGGCAGGAGCTGCCAGTACTGCCAGAAGTGGCTGTTTTCACACTCCGTACAGGCTAGGAGGAGAAGGACTACTCAACACTACTTCAGTCCCCTCAAAGGCCTACTCTCACCCAGCTGCAATCTCTAGCCTGCCGTATGACTGACTTCAGTCACTCACTGCCACAATAGCTGACCTCACTCCCACCCACCCACCTCCGCAAGTGAGTCCAACCCCACTCCTGATTAATGACCTCTGATAACATCACTCTCTCCTCTACAAGGGACCTCACTCACCCTCCCTGTTGAAGATCACACTCACCCTCCTGATGGACTTTATTTCCCTTACTACTTGACAACTTTGTGGCATTGTGTTAGAAGTATGCTGCCACTATTTTTCTTTCTTTGACTACATCTAAAGGCCTATTTGGTTTACAGTGATAAAGGAACAGCCACTAATGTGTTTTAACAGGAAGAGATTCTTGTCTTAATAAGGTATAAATCATTGCATGAAAAAATAATTCTGTGTAAGTTATATTATCAACATAAACTTTGATTTGAAAACTGCGAGGAGACTTGTGCATATATGTGTGCACTCCTTGACATACTAAGATGTTCTACACTTTACCCACCCAAACCAGAATGACCTCATCAGATTGGGTACATAGGAACATAGGGACAGAAGTAGGCCCATTCAGCCCTTCAAGCCTGTTCCATCATTCAATGAGATCATGGCAATCTGTGGCCTAACTTCATATATCTGCCTTTGGCCCATATCCCTTAATACCTTTGCTTAACAAAAATATAGCCGTCTCAGATTTAAAAACTGATCCAGCAACTCTGCCACTTCTGGAAGAGAGTTCCAAATATCGGCCACCCTTTGTGTGTAGAAGTGCTCCCTAACATCTCTCCTGAACAATCTAGCCCTAATTATCAGACTATGCCCCCTCATTCTAGAATTCCCAACTATTGAAAGTGGATTATTTTTTATCACATTTCCTGTTCCTAGCTTTCTCTGTTAATATCTTGAAGACTTTCATCATATCACCAGTTAACCTTCTAAATTCTAGAGAAAACATCTAATTTGTATAATCTCTCGTCAGAATTTAACCTCTGAAGTCCAGATATCATTCTTGTAAGCCTACGCTGCAGACCCTCCAAGATCAATGTATCCTTCCTAAGGTGTGGTGCCTTGATCTGCTCAGTGTTCCAAGTAGGGTCTAACTTCTGCATCCTTGTTTTCCAGTACTCTAGATATAAAGGCCAGCATTCTGTGAGATTTATTAACTATTTTCTGTTCGCAACTATTTAAAAATTTATGCACTTGAACACCAAAGTCTCTTTGGACATACACTGTATTTAACTTCATATTATCTAGAAAGTACCGTGATATATCCTTTCTCAATCCAAAATGGATAACCTCACACTTGCTTACATTGAACTCCACCTGCCACAGCTCTACCCATTCACTTAGTCCGTCAATATAGCTTTCTAATTTTATGCTGTCGTCTACACTGCCTACAATGCCACCTAATTGCATGTCATCAGCAAATGTGAATACATGACGTTCTATGATATTATTCAAGCCATTAATAAATAAGAATGTGAATATTTGAGGCCCTAACACAGATCGTTGTGGGACACCACTAGTCATATCCTGCCAACGCGAGTACCTACCCATTGTGCCTACTTTCTGTCACCTGCCACTCAGATTGAGCTGAATGCAGACTCTAACATTAACTCTTTCAGAACCATTATTATATGTAACATTTGCACCATAGCTCTTCTCCTGTACATTCAGGTACGTATTTACATATACCGCTACTATGACTTCCCTAACTTTGCAAATTCAGGCAGTCTAGAGGTTTCACAATTCTACCAGAACATGTTCTTTTCAGACTTGGAACATTGTTAGGTCTTTGGCTGTTGACAACTGTTGACTTTGATTCTAATCATAGCCTCATATGGTCCATAAACTGTCTCTGCACTAGACGACATTCTGTTCCTTAGATGTCCTTCAAATAGGATGCTTTTGCTGCTATCCCATATGGTTAGTCCATTATCTTATCTGGGAGAGCCTTAAATTTCAGAAAAACTCTTTCCTACTGAATCTAGTAGTAACTACACTCTAATCTCATGAATTTCCAATCTGAAAAAAACTGCAGCTCGGTGAAAACAAAATCCTTCTTTTTTTTGCATTATCCTGCATTTCTGAGCCAGGTAATTTCTTCTTTTTGACCATGACCTGAATCGATGGGTGTTGGTCTTGCTTCCATGGAGTCACATGCAGTTCATTTTCATTTGTGCAAGGAAATCTTTATTTTCAATCTTCTGACAGATGTGTGTCGAAGTATGTATTCTGTCTCCATCATTGAGGGACTGGTGCAGCAGACATTGTCTCCTATTCGATCATGATACTGGAGGATTGCTCTTTACTTAGAATTCTCTCTGTCACTAGTACTGATTAACACTGCTTTGGAAGGTGAAGAATCGAAGTCTTCTGCTTGAATTTCTATCATCACTTCAGCTGACATCAAATTCAAATCTGTTATAACAATTTGTTCTGCAGATGATTTTTACAACTTTGGTTAAAGTTTCCATAATGAATTCATGAATTATACTGCTTATTTTTGTTGCCAGTATTTGCTTTGGCTTGCAAATGTTGCTATTGTACTGTCACTATCTGAATGTTCATCAGTGAGGAAAAAGAGATGGAAAACATTTCCACCATTCCTGCCTTATCATGGATTTGCTTCTTACCAATCTAGCTAATCTCAACAGATTAATTTGTAATTTTGGTTACACCATGAGTAATCTTCTACCTGTTGCCCCTTACCAGATCGATGATAAAAAGTATATTCCTGGATCACTTGTTTTCTGAATTATCCACATACAGCTGACAGCATAAAAGAACCAGACAAGAGAAACAATGGACAAGATATCACTTTTAATAACATTTACTTTAACAGTCAAACCAAAATCGCAATAAATTGAATAGGAATTAACAGGCAAATTGTATTGTACAGAAACTATAAATTACATTTTAAATTGCCGATGCAACAAAGATAGAACTCACAGATTTACTGACAGAATCCCATGTGCAGTGTTAAAGACCTTTACAACTTTGGCTTCAACTCCTTTCCTTCACCCAAGATTTAATCATGATTGTCTCCAAGAACTGTTTCACTCCACCCAAGCTACAAGGATATGATTATTTGCCACAAGTCCCACGACACCAGGTTATAGTCCAACAGGTTTATTTGAAATCACAAGCTTTCAGAACACTGACGAAGGAACAGCATTCTGAAAGTTGTGATTTCAATTAAACCTATTGGATCATAACCTGGTGTAGTGTGATTTCTGACTTTGTCCACCCCAGTCCAACACCAAAACCTCCACATTCATGATTATTTGCAAAATGAGCCACTTCTGTAGAATCTCCTTCACTTGTTTTACCACAGTATTCAGGTTTCAGTCTTTTTAGTTATCTCAGCTAGCCTACAGTGTTGTCTCCCTCCTGAACAAAACTGATCTGTCAGCTTCATGATTTTCCCCAACCAGTCTTCAATTCCCTTGTGACCTAAGATCTCCTGTTGATTTCCCTGAAGTCTGAAATCATAGCCAGAAATCCCAAGTTACAATACACTTTCCCAGAAGCCTGAATTTGGTTTCTCTTCTCGTTTATAGACTGTTTCAAAAAAAAAGTACGCTTTGAACCAACAATTATGCAGACAACAACTCCCAAATATTTCCCGCTGGTTTTGGAAACTGCAGATTGCAGTACATTTTGGACAACGTTGAGCTGGGCAGACAGATAACTGTACAAATCTTACCATTGATAAACTACACAGATTATAATAGACACTATTTACAACTACAGAGTCTGTATTTCTATATAGCATTGGCACCATCACAAAATTGTAACAGACAATCTCATGGTTGACTCCACTAAATAAGATGAGCAATTTTTGGACAGTCCATCAGCAAATCTAATTGCTGCTCATTTTGATTCAACTCTGTTCCAGTAATTCCTTTTTTGCCAAGGAGATTTGAAGAATCAAGAAATTCACAGCAAGATCAACTAAAACATCAGATTAAGTCAATCCAAATGCTGCAATATTAGTGTAAATAATTGCTTGGTAATACAGAAATTAAATATTGCTAAAAAGTGACATGTAATTGAAAGTCTTGTCTTGCACTCGTCAGGACTGAAACACAAGAAAAACAGTTTTAGAAAAGAGAGAACGATGCATACAGCATGAGAAACTGTAGTCATTTGGCAGTGCCTTGACCAGAGTTGAATGGCCTGGTTTGAGTTTAACTGGTTAACAGTTCATCATGCTAACCATAGTTCTACCAACAATCACCCTCTTCACTTGCTGTAGAAATGCTTTTTTTTTCCTTTCTGATGTTTTGTTTGTTTCAGAGCTAATGAGTGTACGATGAAAAGCCTTAACACCATGTCTCTTTTTAGCAATATTTAAATATTAATATAGTCAACTGTGATGAATGAAAACTAAAATCCATTGTTAGGATGGTAAACCTTAGGCTATAATCCAATAACATCCACACTGCCATCACATACTTGGAAAACTATCCCTAGAATTAAAATGGTTTTGATCTTAAATTTCATTACGTGATGTTCCAAACTCCTACTTTGTATCAGATCAGCCACTTTTTGCCATTTCTTTGAGTGAACTGCCAATCTCTGGTCAAAGTTACATTAGGAGACATTGAGAACTCATGCAGGTTGTTGCAATATTTCATTATTAAAGTATACCTTAATCATGATAGACCAGAAAATGAGTCATGTTAACTGCAATGGGTCAAAAGGTATTTTCTTATTCCAACCTTTATTGTGTCTAAACAAGTGCAGAGTTTTAATGAGTTCTGCACTTCTGCTACAAACAGTACATAAGAATTAAAGGGAGGGATATAAAAACATTCAGAACACATATGTCAGCATAAAAACTGCTAGCAATGGCACATCAGTAGCTTTAAAAAAAGCTGGTAAATTTTAAATAGCTCTAACATGTAACTGGTAAATAAAGTAAATCTACCTTAAATAAAAGAATTCAAAGGTTAAATGCATAAAGTTAGTGATGTATTCATGAGAATTCCAGAGCTCTTAATCATGGCCTTTAACAAACAAAGTGACATGATGATTACAGAGGGTGTAGTTCACTGCGGGGCAAGTAAATTCAGCCAAGAACTAGACTGTGCAAGATAATCCTAGACCATCCCGATCCTTATCAGAAAATATTGACAGTTCCCACGATGCTGACCTCTCAGCAGTTATGTTTGCAGAGATTAAGAATTTGAATTCTCTAAAATAGACTGGTTGAAGCAGAGTCTGTAAATGTTTTCTAAGAGAATCTGATAATTGCTTCATGAAGAAGAATATTAAATGTTATGAGAAGTGTACTAGAAAATCAGATCAAACTTGGCACTTCATTGAAAAGAAAATATATTTTTGCAGATGTAATGAGCCAATAGCTCGTTTCTGTACTGTAATTAATTCTAATAAAAATGTCTTAATTAGCTCAAAGATTCATCCACAAAGGAATTGTAAATGTATTTCAGTAGTGTAGTGATTAGAAGTTACTTAATTACATGTTCTTCAAAACCCATATCTTTGTGTTTGAAATTGAAAAAGCAGACTAAAAACTTAGTATTTGAAAAAGAATAATAGACACTGTGAACCAGCCAGATTGTGCAATTCCAATTACCTCATTATAACAACTTGCACTTATCCCAAGTTTTCAATGTAATAGAACATCTTCCTAAGAGTATTGTCAAACAAAGTATAAATATTGAGTCAAAGAAGGGGATATATATGATGATGTATTAACAACAGCTTGGTCAAAGTGGTAGAAATTAATGAGTATCTTAAACAGAAATGTGGAAATACCATATAAGTTTAAGGAAGGAAATCCACAACTTAGAGCTGAGGCATTTGAAAGTGCAACAGAACAAATGTAATATATGCAGGAGGCCTGATTTGGAGGAATACTAAATTATTGGAAATCTGTAGAGCAAATGGAAACGACACAATTGGAAGGGATGGGGTCATGGAAAGATTTGTACACAAGGATGAGAATTTTTAAAGTAATCCTTTAATGGACTGGAAACCAATGTAGATTAACAAGAAAAAGATAATGAATGACTGAGACTTTGTGAGGATTGGATATAGAGACTGCAAAGGCTTAGATGAACACATGTTCATGAAAAGTAGAAGGTGGGAACCTGGTCAGGAATGAACTGAATCTCGTACAGTTCCTTCACATAATACCCTAGCTCTTATATTTACATTGTTAATATTCCTGAACATTTGTGTGGTGCTGGTGTGTGCCATCATATCTAAGGCAATTACCAAGTGTAAAAATGCAGTCCAACATTACTAGTAATCTTCAAGAATTTTGACAAACTAAGTTACTCAATAAAACTCATCTTGCATGCAATGCAAACATATTGTAATCAAAATTTTTATTTATATCGTAGGAAAAAATACACAACTTGCAGAGCCGGCAGATGTTCTGCATGGTGTCAACCACAGTGGATCTGTCACACTATCTTCATCTTTGTCCTCCTCGTTTCTCAAGTATTTTTGTTTCTGTATGTACTGAGGCAACAACAGGAGCTAGAAATATTAAAACTGGAACGAGGCGTCAGTAAACAACAAGGTAAGAATTAAAATGTTGCATCAATGTTTATATAATATGGAGAATACAAGCAATAAGTTTGAAATTTGCCCGAGAAGGCAATTTTCAACATCTATACCTTACTAATATTCTGTTTAGGGGTTTAAATATCTTCAGTACAGAGCTTCATTTAGTGTGGCCTGGGGGGGGTTGTGAGGAGTTGGTGTGGAGAGGGGGCAGGTTTCACATTGGGTCACAAGGGGGCGTAGCTGTCTGGTTGGGTGTTGCAGAGACGGGGGTCGTCAACTCGGGTCTGGTGGGGAAAAATTGAATTGGGTCAAGGGTTGTTAGTTCTGCTGGGGTTCAGGACATGATGGGGCAGGAATTTGGGGGGTGGTGTTTTGGGTTGTGTCAAGTCAGGGTGGGATGTCCCGATAGGTAGCTGCCGAGAGGATGATAAATCAGGCTGGAAAATTCTCAGATTGGGTTGTGTAGGTGGTGGAGCTGTTCAATTTAGTGGGTGCTGTTGGATCTGAGAATGTAGTTTGGGGTCATCAGATATGACCATGGTTGTGACCATGATCATCCATGATCAAATTGATTGGCCTCCTCCCACTCCTATTTTCTACATTCCTAGTTTCTATGTCAGTTCAGTGTCAGGGTTTAGTTAAGGAGTTACCCAGAGGTTGGTTAGTTTTTAAACCTCTACATTTTTCTGGCTAACTGTTAAGAATAACTAAGTCAGAATGCTCCAAAGTTTCTGACTTTAAAGGAATTTTTGTGGAGTGTTCTGAGGCAAGGGAGTTGCTCATTAGAAATAGTAGTTTCCTGGGCAATTTCATTGAAAACAGTTATACCGTGAATTCCACATGGTCCTGATGTCTAGTCTATGCTGTTCCAATGACATTCTGGTCATCAGAATATCTGGGTCCAAATCATTGAATCACTCACCTTTCCATTAAAAGCAATACAATTGCCTTTTGAATCTCTATACAAACTATATTTCACTTCAGTGATCTCCTTAATAATTTATTTTGCAATTCTTATTATTGTTTGATTAAAATAAAAACTTGACTTCTATTCATGCTATTTTTGTTTTATTTATATTTGAAAGCTTGTTTGTTATAGTTAAGGATTTTGCCAATTCAGTTAAAAATATTGAAAACTCCAATCAGATCATCCCAAATTTTCGATTCCTTCAATAAAAACAAACCCAATTTTTACACATGCCTGGTCTCTGGAAGACAATGAATTTTTTTTTTGAATTATGTTTCCTCCTTCTCATTTGTATTAAAGTGATTTAAGTTGCCTCATGCGACAACCAACAATAACAACCTGTCTCTTTCTGTCATTGCCCTGGAGTTACTGCTGACCAGAAGGTGAACAGGGCTAGCCGTAAAAATGCTGTGGAAATAAAAACAGATCAAAGGCTAAGAATTTTGCAGCAAGTAGCTCACCTCCTATATCCACAAAGCAGGTCAGGACTGTAATGGTATACTCTCCACTTGTCTGAATGACTGCAGCACCAGGAGCTCTAGGAAGCATGGCACCATTCAGGACAAAGCAGCTTGCTTGCCTCTCCCATTCACATTCCCCCCCCTTCACAGTTGATGTAGTATGTACTATCTATAAGATGCACTGCAGTAACTTATCAAAGATCCTCAACAGCAACTTCAAAACACTAATTTCCAAACTCTACCACCTAGAAGGACAGCAGATACATTGGAATACCACAATCACCACATTCCCCTCCAAGCTGCTCACTATCCTGAATTAGAAATATAGAGCCAATCCTTCACTGCCAGTGGCTCAAAATCCTGGCGCACTGTAACAGAACTATGCCCCACAGATTTCAGCGACTTAAGAAGTCAGCTTACCATCAGCTTCTCTAGAGCAATTAGAGATGTTTAGTAATTATTTGCTGAGGCAGTAACACCTACATCCAATAAAGGAATTATAAAACACACTTTCTTTGTTCTTGAAACCAAGGCAGCACATACTGTAATGTCATAATGGAAGAAGGGCTTCTTGCACCACATAATATCCCTATTTTTATACAACAACTCACTCTCTGAACCATCATGGACTTCACACAAGATATGGTGGTATGAAATGACAAGGGTCTCCAGATGGATTCTTATGGCATCTCACTCATAAATTTTAACTTGCAAAGAAATTATGACACCTTGTTTCCTATTTGTAAGATAATCTACTTTACAGTGTCACACCTTATTTTCTATTTTACTATTTCTCACTTTAGCCACTTAGTTGTATTGCACATTAGGTAATAGAAATATCACTCCTAAATTATTAAACTGTGTGGAACTGGTAAAGTTACAAATACAATGAGAAAGTACTCAACTTCCACTCTTTACAATTCTTCACCTTATACATAATCATATTTTTTTGACTAGAAACTAGAGACTTGTCTGGTATGAGGCCAGCCATGTAGCCAAATATATGTGCGTTACTACTTGCCACATGAAAATCTATCTGATAATCCAAGTATATAATTAACTGCAACTTTCAGTGCCCCATGTTAACAATGTATTTGAAGTAATTAATATATGACCTTTGTTGCTATGGAGGAGGAAAGCAAAATGGTCACACCACCTGCTTCTGTTTTGTGATAAGAAGAAACATGTTGAGTCAAGGTTTTGATTTTAAAAAAAAGGCAAATGAAGAAAATCTGTTTAATTTTGATAATGGACCTATACGGAAAGACAGTCATGATGGCTTGACATTTTTAGTCATTCCTACATTCTTATGACAGTCTGGCTTATAAATGTCATAATTTTTAACTCTTGCTCAATAAGGGAGGATATAAGGAATCAGCATTCCATGTCCCCACAGAGCACAGGGTCTGCCAGGTGTGAGCAGGGAGATATCCGAGAACTACATTCAGTAAAAGAGTCCTCTTGTTCCTTTTTACTGGATTAATCAAGGGACCTTTATTAACTTTATAGGCAAGGCAAAGAGTCTTTTATAAGACAACTTATTCAGAAAATACTATGTGAAATTGAAGGTTAAATTACAAGATGACAAAGTGAAGATTGATATCTGTAAAACCTTATTCAGTTGGAAATACCTATCTGCTTCAAAAGCGTACAACAGTACTACACTGTTAATAAATCAGGTTTGCAAGACATAATGGAGCCATGGTAACAATGCTCCCATTTACATGCAACTGGAGCTTAAACGTAAGCTGGATTCTTTGAAGGTATATAGATAGCTTTTTTCTCATTATAGTAATTCAGTTTTCTGTCCATGTTTTACCTTTGTTCCTTATTTGTTTCCTCATATTTAATGTTTCCACAGTTAAATAGGTAAGCACTTCAAGAAGCTGTGCCGACTGACCATTGTCACAATGTAATGATATTGTAGGTAGCATGGATAGGGTGAATAGCCACAGTCTTTTTCCTAGGGTGTGGGAATCCAAATCTAGAGGATATAGATTTAAGGTGAGAGGGGGAAAAATTTAAAAATTACCTGAGGCGTAATTTTCTCATGGAGACGGTGATGCGTGTATGGAATGAGCTGTGAGAGGAAATAGTGGAGATGGTTACAGTTTTAACATTTGAAAGATAGCTGGATGGATATATGAATAGGAAAGGTTTAAAGGGATATGGGCCAAATGCTGACAAATGAGACTAGGTCAGATTGGAATGTCTGGTCAGCACAGACAAGTTGGACCAAAGAATCTGTTTCTATGTTGTATGACTCCATGACTATAAAGTCATTGTATGATGTATATAACCAATATAAACAGCTTCCACATTATTACTACTATGCAGTTAACTCAAGAATTAAATAATGGATGACATTCATGTTTATTTTTGTGCTTTCTCCCAACAGCCTTACTTAGTAGCAGTGCAAATAGGAACTTTCTGTCACTATAGTACATTCCTGACCCAGTTTCTATGATTTCCAATTTTCTCTAGCACTGTTTAAGAATGCAGGTTGGTTCGGGTCATGAGCTGATATCTTGCAGTCCTGACCTATTGGGCTCCATTGATGCCCTAGTTACCCACAATCATCATGGAGTCAGGCCAGCTTTTAAAGAAATTGTGATTAATGGCACCTCAGTTATCATGGGCAATAATCTAGATGAAGGAATCTTTTGCAAGGTAAATTCAAAAGATCTTAATTGTGCCCTATTTGCTAAGCTATACAGCTTCTAGATTTTATGAGGCCATCCTGCATGTGAGATAGTTGTCCTGGGTGGTTTGCAGCTGGGATTCATTTTGTCTTACTTTCTCAACCTGTGACGTTTGTGCATGCACAGAATGCATATCTTTCTGATGACACCTCCAACTTCCACAGTCTCAGCAGTACCTCCAACACTCCCCCTCAACCACCAAAGCTTCCATTAGCCGAGCTGCAGTCCCCACCACCCTGCTCCCAAAAGCATTAGCAAGTACCAATGCCATCTCTGTTTACACAGTCTCAAAACATTGTACCTCTTGCTCACACAGTCCTTCATGCCCCGAGTGATGTTCACCTTGCTGAATGATCCTATTAGCTTGAAAAAAATATTTAGGAAAAGGGACAGAAAGCAGGACGCTACAACCCAATTAACGTGTCAAAGGGAAAATGCTGGAAACTTTTAAAGTTGTAGTATAGCGCTTACAAAATCTTAATGCTACATGGTCTTGTGAAAGGAGAGTAATGTTTGATTAGTTAGCGTGCTTTGATGAAATAATAAACAATGGGAATCTTAAATATAATGTACTTGGGTTTCCAAAAAATATTTAATAAGATGGCACATCAAAAGATGCCCCACAAAATAAACACCCATATAATAACAGGGCAACATGTAAGCATGAATCAAGGACTGGTCAACTAACAGGAAGCAGAGTAGAAATAAATGGATCATTTTCTGATTGGCAGGCCTCAACTGTTTACAAAAAATACCAAAACACTTGTATAAAGGGACTAAAAGTATGATTGCTAAATTTGCTGATGACATAAAGGTAGGTCGGAGAGTGAAGAGAACATGAAGAGTCTGCAAAAGAAAAGTTAAGTGAGTGGACAAAATGTTGGCAGATGGATTGTACTGTGAGATAACATGAAGAGAGAAGCAATATAGTACTTAAATGAAAATTGAAAAACTCTGAGATACGGGGGATCCTTGTGTCCTAGTAAATGACTCAGAAAAAGCTATTATTCAAGTATGGTAAGCAATTAGGAAGGCAATTGAAATGTTGGTAAGTGCAAAGGGGATGGAGTATAAAAATAAGGAAGGTTTATTGCTACTGCACAGTCGTGCTGAGACTACATCTGGCATGCTGCAAGAGTTGTAGCCTCCTTACTTAAGGAATGATATTATTAGAAACAGTTCAGAGATGGTTTGCTTGAATGATTTCTGGGATTAAGGGGTTATCTTATGAGAAAAGTTTAGACAGGTTGGGCATGTAACCATTGTCTTTCAGAAAAATGTGAATTGTTACTGAAACGTACAATAGCTCTTGACAGGATGAATGCTGAGAGAATGTTTCCCCTTATGGAAGAGACTAGAACTAGAGAGTATGTAGTTTAATAATAGGAGGTGTCTTATTTAAATCAGAGATGAGGAGAATTCTTTGCTGTCAGGAGTTCGTTATTTTGTTAAAAATTTTTTTGCTGGAGAGTAGTGGAAGCAGGCTCAGTGAATATTTTTTAAAATCTAGTTCTTAATTGACAAGGGAGTTAAATGTTATTGCAGGTAGACAGGAAAGTTTAGTTGAGATCACAATCCAATCCGCCACGATCTTACATGGACAAGCCTGAGGGGCTGAGTGGCCTCTTTATGCTCCAGTGTTTATTTTTGTATATTCAACAACCTGTCTTCAACTTTCAGAAAACTGTCTTCTGGTTGTCATGATAGTGTCTGCGAAGGAAAAGATAGCTCCTTGTATTTCTATGGGAATTCAAAAATATAATAGATGAATTCTAATATGTTGCAAGTACTGCATTGTGTACTGTTGTACATTATTTTCTCCACAACATGTCACCTTCCTTTCAAACAACTTGATTTGGCTTTTCATTGATTGATAGATTGTTGTCACATGTACCAAGATGCGGTGAAAAGTGTTATTTTGAATATTATACAGGCAAATCATACCTTACAAAGTGCATCAGGGTAGCAGAACAGAGTGCAGAATACAGTGTTACAGTCGCAGAGAAGATGCAGAGAGAGAGACATCAGAATTAACATTGGAGAGATCTGTTCAAAAGCCTGATAACAGTGGGAAGAAGCTGTTCTTGAAACTATTTGTATGTGTATTCAAACTTTTATATCTTCTGCCCAACAGAAGAGGGTGGAAGAGAGTATAACTGGGTGGGAAGGGTCTTTGATTGTATTGGTTGCTTTCCTGAGGCAGCAGGAAGTATAGCCGGAGTCTGTGGATGGAAGGTTGGTTTGCATGATAGTCTGGGCTGTATTCACGAATCCCTGTAATGCTTGCAGTCTTGGGAAGAGCAGTTGCCATACTACGCTGGGATGCATCCAGATAAGATGCTTTCCATGATGCATTTATAAAAATTGGTAAGAGTCCTTGTGTACATGTTGAATTTCCTTAGCCTCCTGAGGAAATAGGGATGTTGTTGTGCTTTCTTGACTATTGTGTCGACATGGGTGAACCAGGACAAATTGTTGGTGATCATCACTCCCAGGAACTTGACATTCTCTACCATCTCCACCTCAGCACCATTGATGCAGACTGGGGCGTGCCCTCCACTCCGCTTCCTGAAGTCAATGACCAGCTCCTCCATTTTGCTGACATCGATGGAGAGATTGTTGTATTTACAGCATGCTGCTAAGCACTCAGTCTCTTTCCTATATTCTGTCTCGTCGTAGTTCAAGATCCAACCTACAATGGTGGTGTCATCAGCAAACTTGTAAGTGGAGTTAGGGCGGAATTTGACTACACGATTGTGAATATATAAGGAGTATAGTAGGGGGGCTGAGTACACAGCCTTGTGGGACATCGGTGTTGAGGATAATGGTGGAGGAGGTGTTGTCATCTATTCTTACTGATTGCGGTCTATGGCTCAGGAAGTTGAGTATCCAGTTACGGAAGGTCACGGAGTTTAGAGATGAGTTTGTTTGGAATTATGGTGTTGAGGCAGAACTGTAGTCCATGAGTTTGAGCCTGACGTAGGTATCTTTGTTATCCACAAATAATGGGTGTCCATATGATTAGTCTGGATGTCAAGCTTAGTTTGATATTTTCTCTTGGTGTCTCTGATGGACTTACAAAGGTCATACCTGCATTTCCTGCATAGATCAGGATTGCCAGATTTGTAGACCTCAGACCTGCACTTCAGTGGAGAGTGAATTTCCCGGTTCATCTGTGGTTTCTGGTTGGGAACATTCGGATTAACTTCTTCGGCACACAGTCTTCTACACACTTACGAATGAAGTCTTTAACAGTCGTGGCATACTTGTTTAGGTTGGCCACTGATTTCTTGAATATGGATCAGTCCACCGACTCTAAACAGTCCCATAGAAGCCCTTCCATTGCTTCAGACCAACACTGCACTACTTTCTGTACTGGGCCCTCACGCTTCAATTTCCACCTTTAAGCTGGGAGAAGGAGCACAGCGCTTCAGTCTGATTTTCCAAAATGCTGACGGGGAATGGCATCTGTGGTTGTGTAGCAATGGTCAGACCTCTAGTAGGGCAGGAGGTTGGCCTGGTTGAAGTCACCAGCTACGAGGAACAAGGTCTCGGGGTATTCCATCTCAAGGCTGTTTGTAGCGTTGTATACTTTGTTAAGTGCACTCTTCACTTTCGCATGGGGTGGAATGTAGACCGCTTTCAGGAAAGCAGAGGTGAACTCGGGCGGCAGGTGGGAGAGACGGCACTTCACTGTGACATATTCTAGATCCAGGAAGCAGTAACTTGCAAGGGTCGCCACGTCTGAGCATCAGGAGGTGTTCATTAGGAGACAGACCCCACTGACCCTTGCCTTGCCAGAGGATGCCGATCCGTTCATTGAGTGAACAGAGAAAACCTCAGGTTGTAAGGCGCAGTCAGGTGTAGGAGTGAGCCATGTCTCTGTGAAGCAGAGCACACAATAGTCTCCCAATTCCCTTTGGAAGGTGAGTCTAGCTTTGAGTTCATCCATTTTGTTCTCAGTGGCTTGGATGTTTGCCAGGAGTATGCTGGGGGGGTGGTGGGGTGGGGTGTGGAATTGAAACCCTGAAGTCCAGCATTTCTCCCACGTTTCCTGGGTAGGTGGCTGTCCCTAGTCAATTCCGGATGTCGGTGAGGGAATTCTGCTGTTCACAGAGGTGAATGCTTCTGATGGGATCCCAGGCACCAGTCACGGCCTTGAGTTTTCCAGGAGTTCTTATCGGTTGCGGCCATTTGGTCAGGTTTCCTCCATGTCGGGTCACCATGGGGTCCAGTCTTGTTCCCATGCTGGCCTCGGTTCAGGGTTTCCACAAAGTCACTAGGTTGGGCCTACAAAAGGCCAGAAGGCCTGTGGGCATGTGTGTCCACCGTGGTCCTGGGCGCTAGTCTCATTCACAAGCACTCCACGGGGGTACTTGCAGTCGGTCCAGGCGGGTCTCCTTGATGTCAGGTCACCGTGGGGTCAGATCTAGTTCCTGAACCGACCAGTCCTTGGTTCCAAGTTTCCAAGTTTCCACCTTTCCACGAGGATGTCGGTCTTGCGGGAAGCTGGTAAGCCCTTAATTCACCTGGGCTTGCGGTTCCATCATCAGTAGTCGAGCCTTGTCCGTCGCAGAACCTTTAAACCTGAAAGTAGTTTTAAGAGTGTGTTGTTAGTAATTCTGATAGACTTAAAATTGAGGCATAGAAGAGCAAAACAATTATAAGGTCTGAAAGAATAAGATCTGTAATTGACAGCTCGCAAAATGTCGCCACACTCCAGTGCCATCTTGAAAAATGCTTTAATTTATGTTGTCATCCATTAGAAGCCATTCACCAGTTCGACAAGCAACTTTACAATGAAATGAACAAAGTGGAAGGAAATGCAAACATAAAATCCGAACCAGAGGAACCACATGACAAGGTAATTTGCAGAAACCATCTCAGTTACAAAACATTGGTTAGGCTGCTGTTGAAATGCTGTGTTCTGTTTTAGGAATCCAACTTTCAGAAAGTGTTCAAGACCGTAGTGTTCACAAGAGTTTTAATGCAATGTATGAAAGAACTGATCAAAGTTCTGCAGGGTTTTAATGGGTAGAGGAGGAAGAAAGCTATTTAATATTTAGTGCATCAGTGATTGGAGAAAATAAATTCAACTTCTGTCCTCTGTGGCATGTTATTAATGCACATTTTTGCTGCTCTACTTTTCTAACAGTCACACGAATGCTTCTGAAATCGATTCTGGTTTCATCCTTGCAGTCTCCTGGGAATTGTTATACAGTTCGTTTTTACTGACATAGATCCCATCAGGCACATCACCCATGTATATGCAACGGGGCACCTACCATGAATAAACCTCGATTTGGCAACCACCTGTTTGCTATTAAACACCAAGTTTTGAGTGAATTAGATATTTCTAAAAATGATTATCAGCAATACTAAACCTATTACTGCAGGCATTCCCTGGATCTTCCCCTCTGCTGGTTATTTGGGGAAAACCCCAGTAGAATTTCACCCCATATATTTCAGCTGCTGCTAAAAACACCGCTGTGACTCTTCATTTATTTCTGCCAACATCGACTTTGCCTCCACAAAGCTTCATGAGACAGGCACTGTGGTAAAGATGCTAGTAGAATTCAAGTTGACACTTGAATATTTACCATGCGCAAACCTTTTCTCTATCCCATCTCCTATCCTGGTCTGACTGTGCCCAATTTTGGACTGGCAAAAGGTTGTGGCTGTGAATCTTGCTGTCCAGTCTTATCTATCCTACTAGGAAGTAGAAGAGCTAAACCATGTACATGTAGTAGTACGTTATGCTTCATTGTACAATGGAGTAGTTTGATGTAGGCTTGCACCTGCATATTCTCGTATAGCGAGATCCATAAGAACATAAATCAGAGCAGGACTAGCAAATTTATCCCCTTTAAACCTGCACTGCCAATCAAAATGATCATGATTAATCTAAATCCCACTTTAAATCCCATTCCCTCTTGACTTCCTTGTACATTCAGATTCAATTGGAACATTGCATGAAGATGCAAAATGAAACTAACGAAACACTCTACAGTAGATGAGATAGCTATGTTCTACTCACCTTGTTCAGAGGTGTAAGTACACATCACTCGAGCCAGTGGAACTTAAATCTAGGCCTCCTGTAAGGATATAAGCACTGCAGCACAAGAGCCCTTTCCAATACAGGTTATAGAGTTCCTCAAACCATTCATAACAACTGGTTCTAGAGTCATACAGATGCATAGCACGGAAACAGACCCTTCAGTTCAACTAGTCCATGCCGACCAGATATCCTAAATTAATCTAGTCCTATTTGGCCCATATCCCACTAAACCCTTCCTATTCATATACCCATCCAGAAGCCTTTTAAATGCTGTAACTGTACCAGCCTCCACCACTTCCTCTGGTAGCTCATTCCATACATGCATCACCCCTGCATGAAAATGTTGCCCCTTAGGTCCCTTTTAAATCTTTCTCCTCTCAACTTAAACCTATGCCATCTAGTTTTGGACTCCCCTACTCTTGGGAAAAAGACTTGACTATTCACCCTATCCATGTCCTCATGATTTTGTAAACTTCTAGAAGGTGACTCTTCAGCCACCGACACTCCAGGGAAAATAGCCCCAGCCTATTCAGCCTCTCCCTTTAGCTTGAACATTCCAACCCTTGCGACATCCTTGTAAATCTTTTCTGAACCCTTGAGTTTCACAACATCCTTCCTATAGCAGGGAGGCCAGAATTGAATGTAATATTGCAAAAGTGGCCTAACCAATGTCCTGTACAACCGCAACATGACCCTCCCAACTCCTATTGTCAATGCACTACCCAATAAAGTCAAGCATACCAAACACCACCTTCACTATACTGTCTACTTGTAACTCCACTCCAAGGTCTCTTTGTTCGGCGACACTCCCCAGGACCTTACCATTAAGTGTATAAGTCCTGCCTTGATTTGACCTACCAAAATGCAGCCCCTCACATTTATCTAAATTAAATCCCATCTGCCACTCCTCGGCCCATCTGATCAAGATCCCATTGTACTCAATGGTAACCTTCTTTGCTGTCTGCTACACCTCCAACTTTGGTGTTATCTGCAGAGTCATAGCAGAGAACAGGTTAGTTGTCATGAATGAGCTGGAAAAAGATGAAACTAATGGTGGAATGGGGATTCATTCATCCATATATTTAATATGGTCAGCAAATGTATTTTAATCAAGTGATTCAAATACATGCAAAAATTTGTTACAGTTGCCTCTGAAAGACCTAAAGTGCTGCAAGCCCAAATCTTTTCCAAAATTCCTATTGTTCACCTCCCTGAATGAGCACGTACTTTGGTTAATTTGGAAGAAAAAATCTAACAACAAAATAGAAATAAGAAATAAAAGGCGGGGGAAACGAGAAAATTGTAAGGAAAATACAGATTCACAAGATACGAGATAATGGGAAAGAAAAGAATAATGATACATAGCTATAGAATCTTGAAATCATAGAACTTTATAGTACAGAAAGAGGCCATTCAGCACATCATATCTGTACTGGCTCCTGCCCTTTTCCGTAGCTCTCTGAATTAATCACTTTCAAATATATATCCAGCTCTCTTTTGAAACCTCCTATGGAATCCACCTCCAACACTCTCCCAGGCAGCGCATTCCAAATCCTAACAACTCTCTGAGTAAAGATCTTTTCCTTTATTTCACTCCTAGTTCTCTTGCTGACAATTTTGAAATTGTGACACCTAGTTATAAACCCAAGGCCTTCTTAACAACCATTTCAACTTGCCTGGTCACCTCAAGAGAATTATGCAGTGAATCCTCTGCTCCTGTACTCCCCTGAAAGTTGTACCATTGAGTCTGCATTGTCTGTGTTTCTTCTACCAAAATGCATTACCCTATATTTCTCTGCTTTGAAATTCATCTGCCAGTTCTCTGCCTGTTTGGCCAACTTGTCAATGTCCCTCTGAAGTCCCTCAGTGTCATCCTCACAATTCACTATTCTCCCAAGCTTAATATCATCTGCAAATTTAGAGAATTTACCCACATCACCCATCTCCAAATTATTTATATAATCAGAGAAAACAACGGAGTACAAATCCCTGGGAACACCACTTTCAATTCAGCTCCAGTCTGAGAAATGCCCATGTATACCTACCCTCTTTTTTTTATTCTTTAGCCAAATTCTAATCCATGCTGCCAAGGACCCATCAATCCCAAGCATTTCTAATTTGCTAAACAACCTACCATGTGGCACCATATCAAATAGAAATGATACATTAAGAAATTAGAGTGAAATAGAGAATTGAAACACAATTAAACTTTTAACATGGGCAACTAAATGAGAGACAAAGCATAGAGCCTATTCTTCAGAGATTGTTTTCCAAGAAGAGATGCAGGTCTAGAGTACTTTGAAACAATTAAAACATGCTACCTTGATGCAGTGAGGGGGGGAATGTGGTGGTTAACAACAGAAAGAATGTACCTTGAAATTCATTCGCTTAGAATTGCAAGAAAGTAAGTGCATCTCTTTAAATACAAATCATGGTAATAGTATCATTTCATGTAGCATAGAACTGTGCAGCACAGGAATGGTCCCTTTGACCCATGATGTTGTGTCAAACATGATGCCAAATTAAACTAATCCCTTCTGCCTGCGCTTGGTCTATATCCCTCCATTTCCTGCATATTCATGTTCTTATCTAAAATTCTCTTAAACGCCCCTATCGTATCTGCCTCCACCACTACCCCTGGTAGCGCGTCCCACGCTCCTACTACTCTGTGTAAAAGTCTTGCCCCTCACATCTTTGAACTTGTCCCCTCTCACCTTAAATACATGTCCCCTAGTTTTGGACATTTCAATTCTGGGAAAAAGTTGCTGACCGTCAACCCTATCTATGCATCTCATAATTTTATAGACTTCTATCAAGTCTCCTCTCAGCTCTCACCACTCCAGAGAAAACAACCTGAGTTTTTCTAGCCTGTCTTTATACTTCATACCCTCTAATCTAGGTGGCATTCTGGTAAACCTCTCCAAAGCCTCTGTTGGCTATACCAATGTGGTGGAAGGTGTGCAATCAGTGTAGAATGTGGGTGTACATGTAGTTTAGGTACCTTAATATGGATGCAGCACCAACATGAAGTCATAGAGTCATACAACATGGAAACAGACCCTTCGGTCCAACCAGTCCATGACAACCATATTCCCAAACTGAATTAGTCCTACCTGCCTGCACCTGGCTTATATCCCTCCAAACCTTTTCTATTCATGAACTTATCCAAATTTTTTTTTTTTTAAAAGAGTTGCAACTGTACCCGCATCCACCACTTTCTTTGGCAGTTCATTCCACACACAAACCATCCTCCGTGTAAAAAAGTTGCCCCTCATGTCCTTTTTAAATCTTTCTCCTCTCACCTCAAAAAATATGCCCCCTCATTTTGAACTCCCTCATCCTAGGGAAAAGACCCTTGTCATTCACCTTATCTATGCCCTTTGTGATTTTATAAACTTCTATAAGGTCACCCCTCAACCTCCTATACTCTAGTGAAAAAAGTCCCAACCCTTCCAGTCTATTTTTATATCTCAAACCCTCCATTTCCAGCAATATGTGAACCCTCTCCAGTTTAATAATACCCTTTAGGATGACCAGAACTGCGCACAGCAGTCCAGAAGAGGCCTCATCAATGTCCTGTACAACCTCAACCTGATGTCCCAACTCCTCTCCTCAAAGGTCTGAGCAATGAAGGCAAGCATGCTAAATGCCTTCTTAATCACCTGTCTACCTGTAATGCAAATTATGTACCTGAACTCCTAGGATTCCCTCTGTTCTACGACACTACCCAATGCCCTACCATCAATTGTATAAGCCCTGTCCTTGTACATTTTTCATCTGATGTATCTTTAGTAATTTTCAGGATGTGGCTTACACAGTTACTTGAGTTTGGTGTGTTCAGGTGATAGTACTTTCTTAATGATTTCAATGGCCATCTCTTACAGTTTGCAAAGGTATTACCCTCAGTCTCCCAAAACAAAACCTTGGCAAATGGAGAGCCAACTGAAGCACAAGTGTATAATTCACAGGAAATACAAGCTCTGGTTAAGGTATGGAGGAAAAACAAAAGCTACTGGTATAATATTAGCAAGAAAGTGGCAAATCATACTGTAATTATTATGTAAAATGAAAAAATGGCATTTCTCATTTCAAGAGTCTTTGATTTATTGCTTCCCTCGCCTTCAAGGACACCCAAATGTAGCTCATCCATGGATTTCCAGGCACCCAACTAAGACAGAGCACTACAGGCAGATTATATGAATGACTGCCTTCACCACAAATGTTCCTTTGGAATTCTGATTATTTGATGGTCCTTGATATTAGAACGTTCACTGCCTCACTGCCAGAAACTTAAAGTTGTAACTGAGACTTCTAAGAAGTACACATAAGCTGCCTTACACAAGAAAAAAGTTGTCTCAGTGTTACTTCCAATGCACTGATGAATCTTCCCTCAAGCCTTACAACTTTACAGATGATTGTGCAAAAGATGTTCCCATGTTACTCATTCATTAATTCTATTATATGGATAAGGTTAAAGTTTTTTTTTAAAGGAAAGTTTTTTTTATTTGTAAATGTGGGTGTAGTTGACTAAGCCAGCATTTATTGTCTCTTCCTAATTGACATTGACCTTTCTGAATTGTTTCAGTCCAAGTCATGTAGGTACACCCCACAGTATCTTTGAAGATGTTGTTATATATTCTGAAAGTGCCAAGATTGGAATAAGACATTCTGCACTGATGGGCTACCACTGCTGCTGTGGAGTTCCTCCACAGTATACTTGCTTTCTATCTCACCAACAGAATTCCCATCCAAAACTCAGCCTGACCGACAGACTTTAGACTGTGGGGAGCACTGCGGCAGTCTCTATAGTCTAGGAATGTATAGGTTTCCTTTGTTTTCTCCTTTTTTCCTTTTGATTCCTAGGTTTGGAGTTTAGGCACCAGGTGGCTAGAGACAGATTGAGGCCAAAATAGAGGGTCAGAGGTATATAGGGCTAAGTCTTCATGGGATGGACATAGTATCATGGGTGAGTTTGGGGAGACAGGGACTGACCATAGGTGGGATGCATCTGATCAAGGGGAAGTTTACAAAGCCAGGGGTTGGAGAGGGGAACATTGCTGCTCCTTTTGGTGTGCAATCTGTAGTAGAAAGGTACTTACACAAACATTTCCTCACCTCCCTTCAACTGCTCAGTTTCCTAACCAAACAGACGGTACTTCCCTTCTCTTGGAGCACCCTTGTCACTGAGTCATAGAGAGTGGCTTTAAGCTGCACTCCAGCAGGCGAGCACAGCTCCAGTGAAACCTGCAACACAGATAAATTCTGAGGCAGTACAGCCACAGTAAAGAATCTAAATGAACAACTCACATTTAGGTCCAGTTTGTTGCCTAACTCCTTTCAGTCTCAGTTAAAACTTAAAGTATCTGAGTTTGAAGTCACCTGGGCTGGTTTTGAGATTTTTTTTATTTTTCACATCCCACAATGTACAAATCCATCCATTTTTTGGGGGGTTAGAGTTCCCCTGTAACACACTGTGACGTGTCAGCCTGCAATCTGTGCTCAACTGCCGGAGTGCAGCTCAAACCCACTGTCTTATGACTCAGTGACAAAAGTGCTCCGAAAGAAGGGAGGAACTTTCAGTTTACAGGACTGGAAATTAGCTATATTAGATTTTCCATCCATTGTTCACTCAACCTCTTCAAACTTCCAATTGGAACCAAAATATCTTTTAAAATCCATAAGCAGAGTTTGAAGCAACTTGATGAGATCTCTCACAGAATACTCATCAAATCCAGGAGCAATCTGTAAACGAGATTATAATTTGCCATCCCACTTAATTTACTGATATTGCAACTGTTCAAGTTCAATGGAAGCAAACAAATGGTATTTAAGTGGCATTTCCCTTCATGGTTTGGTGCATAGAGAGTAAACAAAATTTGGTCTGGTCTATGAAGTGATATTGTATGAAGCAATTGAATTTAGAGGAATCATTAGTTCAGGGCAGGGATTAGTGATGTGCAACTTGCTCGTTCCCCTTTCCATGGAAACGATGGAAAATGGCTGCTCTATTTGGTGAAAATTGAAAGAAAAGGCATCAATAATGTAAAATGCAGGCCGGGTAATGAAATTAATAAAAGGAAATTTAAAGAAAGTTCCTAATCAATAAGGGAGAGAGCTTGAGGACAATGAATCCAAGGATGATTTTCTCTCCTGAAAGAAAATATTCAACTCTGGATTGTGACCAATAGAAAAAATACAATCTGTTGATATTGTGCCAAAGTGCAGAATTCTCTGAAACAGGCAGAATTCAACCTTTGTGCAGCCTCCTCATTTCAGTGTTCTCAGTATGCAGCCTAACAGAGCTCATGCTGCTGGCTGACACTTTGCTCAATGGAGGGAAGTAGCAACATGTGAGGCTTGCAGGGTGCAGTGATTGATAAGAGGTCAGCTAGATGGACCTCACAGAATATGAGTTCTCTGATTGGGGCTGTTCATCTCATCCAAGCAGGGAGCCCTGGCTGACAGATAAGAACAGGAGTGTCAGACGTCTGTTCACTTAGAGTGGCTCTGAGGGAGCTGGATCAGTGTCAAGGGCTCTCCTCATGCAAATAAAGGGTGACTTGGTGATGGGATACCAGCCCCTGTGGAGTAATTTCACAGGGTGTTCCAGCCAGCCTCTCACTCTTAAAAGGAAGTCTGTCCCTCTTAAGGAAAGCTGCCACTGACTGCCAGCAAAGAGAAAATGCAGGACACAGTCTGGAGGAGAGCTTCACTGTTCATGGATGTGCACCGAGGGCCCTAGGCGGCTGGTGGACAGGAGAGAGAGCTCACGTTTTCACAGGAGTTAAAGGAGGTTTGAAGCATTTCCTTCTGAAGGGATTGGGTTTGGTAGCTCGGGAGATTACCCCTGCAGACTTTTCCAGAGAGACTGGCAGCAATACCAATATAAGGCTGGTTAAATTCACTGAAAGCATCCTACCCGTCACACCACCAAGCTCTGACTCTGCTCAATGCACTACATTGCTCCACTCCATAATTTAGCCATCTGTAGTTGCTAACATTCCTAATCTACAAGAGAGATGTAAACACCCAGCAGGGACTGATGATACCTTCATCCTCTCCGTGTCATGTGCGACAGCCTATTTGTCTATCTGAATGTATTGTTGGATAAAAATGTTGCCATGAAGAAAGACAAAGATGAAACAAAGCCAACCATCAAGTATGCTTCAAAAGCCGAAAGATGCCAAAAAGACAGAATTAGGGGCATGCTATCTGAATACATGCAGCATTCGCAACACGGTGGATGATCTGAAGGCATAAGTAGAGATACATGAGTATCCGCTAATTAATAATGTTGTAAAAGAACCTCTCAGGATAGTGTTTTATATTATGTTTGAAAGTGAGATGGCTCATTCTGAAGCAAGTGTTTTAAATTTGAAGGGAAATGATGAAGGCACGAGACACAAATTGGCTGAGTGGATTTGTAAAGTTCATTAAAATGCATGACTGTGTCTAGGTAATGGATAGGCTTCTTTTACATGACGTACAGAAACTATATGTTCCTTTAAGAGTGTATAAATTCAAAAAAAAGGTCAGTCAACCATGTCTAACAAGGGAAGTTCAGAATTGTAAATGATTAAAACAAATGACTTGAAAGTTGCCAGAAATTGCAGTAATCCTGAGGATTGGGAGGTTTGTAGACCAGCAGAGGACCCAGAAACTGATAAGGAAATGGAGAGTAGCAAATTAATAAAAGAAAACATGAAAACAGACTGACGAAAGCTTCTATAGGTACATAAAAAGGAAATGTTTGGCTAAAACAAATGTGGGTCCATTGCAGACAAAGCCAGGAGAATTTATAGTAGCAAATAGGGAAGTGTTAGAGAAACTAACTTATTACTTTGTATCTGTTTTCACTGAGAAAGACACCAGAAGTCTCCCAGAACTGGAGATCCAATTGGCAAGGGAGAATGAGGAGTTGAAGAAAATTAGCAGTAGTAACAACGTTGTACTGGAGAACAAATAAACTCACAGGACCAAATGCTTTACATCCTAGAGTTGTCAAGAAGGTGGCTATAGAGTCAGTCGATGAATTGGTGATTACCTTCAAAAATTCTGTACATAAATTTAGTAAATATGGATGTAAGCATTTACTTGTTGCAATTAGGGTATCTTTCACTTCTGTTTCACTGTCTTTTTCCCAACCCAAATTTAGAAAGTTAACATCATGCAGGGTAGCATCATCCATATCAGAGAAAATCTGAATTTAATGCAGGCTAAATGTGAAGAGTTCGCCGGAAATGTGGAGGACAAGTCAACCGATAACCAGGTAATAAATATATATGTTTACTTCATTATTTGCTAGGACAGTTAGAAGTATTTTAAGTTCTACACTAACCAAGTTTGATGTACAAGGCTGCAGACTTACAAACCAATAAAACACTACACCTTGTAATCAGTGAATTGTAAAGATCTGCTGTTAGATTTCACTTAACCTTGTGATTAAATCCAATGGTAAGAGATTCTTCATTTTTGATCAAATAAATGACTGCTAGATATTTTGCAACCTTTATTTAAAATTGGCAGTATTAGGTACATTGTGCATCTGCATTTGCTGATCATACTGTAATTAATTCTGCAGTACAGATTGCTTTCCAGTAGAATGCATAACTTAAAAGAATAACTGCAACTAAATAGTACTGTTCTGGTGATGAAGCCATTCATTTGATAAGAAGTAAATGATCTGCAAATTCTCCTCAATTAACATTTAGTTGAATGATCACCAATAAGGAATATCAATCTTTTGCAAATTATCCAGCCTTTTATTATTCACAATCTTCAGACCAATCAATGTGCAACCAAAAAGTTATTAAAACATAAAACATATGGATTGCCAACTGAAAGAAAGATGACAAGAACATTAACTGACAAATACAAAGATATTACTTTTATGTGATAAAGTACAGTCAGACTGTGATTTTGCTCTGGACATAGCAATGGCACAATTTTACAAGCATTCCAAATAGGAAAAAGGAAAAATTATTGATTGAAGTGATTTTGAATCTAACTTGCAGCATCAATAAAATATAATTACTATAGATTTGAAACAGGCAACTATTCAGTGGAGAAATGTTAGTGCCACAAATGGAGCAATTAGTTACCCATCCTCAGATCTTTAGAATATTCTAAAACACCTCACAGCCCATGAATTATTTTGAGATATAGTCAGATCGACAGCCCGTTGTGCACAGCATGGACCCACCAATAGAAATAGAATAAATGGCTGAATGTTGGCAATATTGATTGAGGGATAAATACCAGCCAGGTTATGGATAGAATGCCTGCTCTTCTTTCCATTATACTTTGGGATTATTAATTTCTACAAGGTAGATGGGATCTTGGTTTAACATTCCAATTGTGAGGCAGCATCTTCATCAATACTGCACTGAGATTATGTGCTTAAGTGTCTAAAGTGAAGTTTGAACAAATGACTTTCCAATTCAGAGGTAACTGTATCACCATTTGGTGAGGGTAATTGTATCACCATTTGGTCAGGGTAGAAACTGGGATGGTTTGGGGATGTGGTGGTGGGAAAAACAGGTAAAGTAGTTCTGGTGGGTAATTGGAAAAACACTTACCTCCTGGATTCAGCAGGTCTTGCCTCCTTTCAGCCATTTGGTTTCGTGAGGACAGGGAAACCTACTATTTGGATTATCTGTAAAAACAGTAGTTCAGCATAAAGCACAAAGTTGCCCAAACCCAGCCCTTCTTTGTCCAAGCTGGAAGTGAGAGGGTTGGGTCAAGATTCAGATTTTTAATGTCAATGTACTACCTGACCCAAACCAAACTGTTTTTGAAAGTTAAAATTCTCCCCAAATATGCTAGTCAAAGTACTAAAATATTAAATGCAAATATTACTACTCACTTTCAAGTTGTATTATTACAGAGTCTGATTGATTGATTTGTGATAGCTGTTCAAAGACGATTTGAGCCTTTAAACAATTCATTAATTATTTTATTCATTCAAGTATCATTAAATCTGGGAAAATTGTTTTATTTTTCTCATTATTTTCACTCCCTAAGTGTAATAATCATTTTCTCCCTCATTGTTATTTTGGACAAGTTAGTTAAGTGGGCAAATACATGACAGATGTAGTATAATATGGATAATGAGGGTTATCCATATGACAGGATGACATGGTGGCTCAGTGGTTAGCACTGCTGCCTCACAGCACCAGAGACTCGGGTTCGATTCCAGCCTCAGGCAACTGTCTGTGTGGAGTTTGCACATTCTCCCTGTGTCTGCGTGGGTTTCCTCCCACAGTTCACAAATGTGCAGGTTAGGTGCATTGGCCATGCTAAATTGCCCATAGTGTTCAGGAATGTATAGGTTAGGTGGTTTAGCAATGGGAAATGTAGATTTACAGAGTAGGGGGCGGTGAGTTGGTGTGGACTTGTTGGGCTAAATGGTCTATTTCTACACTAGATGGATTCTATCCATTTTGGTAGCAAAAACAGGAAGGATGATTATTATCTGAATGGCTATAGATTGGGAAAGGGGAGGTGCCGAGAGACCTGGGCATCCTTGTATACCAGTTGCTGAAAATAAGGATGCAGGCGGTGAAGAGGGGAAATGGTATGTTGACCTTCATTGTGAGAGGATTTGAGAACAGGAGTAGAGTTGTCTTGCTGCAACTCTACAGGGTCTTGGTAAGACAACACCTGGAGTATTGCAATCAGTTTTGGTCTCCTTATGTGAGGAAGGATATTGGGGCTATTGAGGGAGTGCAAACAAGGTTTACCAGTCTGATTCCTGCGATGGCAGGACTGATGTACAGGGAGAGACAGGATCAGTTAGGACTATATTCTCTCAAGTTTAGAAGAATGAGGGGTAATCTCTTAGAAATCTATAAAATTCCAACAAGATTAGACAGGCTGAATACAGGAAGGATGTTCTGAATTGCCAGGGAGTACAGAATCACAGTCTCAAAATAACAGGTAGACCATTTAAGACTGAAATGAGGCAGAATTTCCTCACCCAGATAGTTGTGAGCCTTCCATAGGAAACTGTTGAGCATCAAACATTGAAGACTTTCAAGGAAGATATAGATATAGTTCTTAGGACTAAAGAGATCCAAGGGTATGGGAGCAAAGTTGGAACAAGGTACTGAATTGGATGATCGACGTGATCATATTGAATGGTGGAACAGGCTCGAAGGGCTGACTGGCCTACTCCTGCTCCTGTATTTGACATTTCTATTGCAATGAAAAGAGGTAGACCCTTGGAAAACAAAAGATACAGCATGGAAAGAGTGCCTACATTCTGTCTCCCAAACAACTGAATTCATTCACTGATCTGATTCAGAGATAGTGCAGAATACAAGTGTGTGCATAAAGTGTATATTGCACAAGAACAGACTTATATTCAGACAGTACTGATATCATAATGTATTTTACCTCAATACATTTTTTTCTGATACCAGGAGAAATTAAAAATAATGTCAATGTATTTCTGTTTTGCACAGGAGTTTTCCAGACTGTACAAATTGGTGCAGAAATTGAATGTGTCTACAGTTTCCAGTACCCTGGAAATAAAGGATGAAATTCATGAACTTCGCAACCTAACAGCTGAACTCACCCACCAGTTCAGATCCATGGAAACAAATCTGCATTCTCTTAGAGACCTGACAAACATACAGGTTTACTGTCATATTTCACGATCATTTCTTTAGATAGTGCTTATGATATTAGTGTAATATCATAACTTACCTGTGAACTAGGTAAACTAGTAGGAGCTCAGCATGAAAATAGCTCAACAACTAACAAACAGAATCAAGTTAGTTGCACTATAGAAGGTGGATTGAACAGTAGAAAACAGGAGGAAAAAGTAACAATTAAATGGGGTCACTATGATTAGTCAGGTTGGAGTAGAGCAAGGACAGGTTCATGAAGTTTTACAGTAGAGGAGATATGGAAGATGGCTTTTTCTTCTGGACCAGTTGCTGCAGAAAGATCAGGAAGGGCCTGGCAGAATATTGGACTGTAGTCACAGTTTCAAAGGATGTTATTTGTGACTTTGGCTAGGGTAGGCTTGGTGCTGTGAGAAGAATGAGAACCAGATTGGAAACAGCCAGACTAGGACTTTCAATAAGGTACTTGTATTTAATTTAAATGACTTGGCCTATCCCTGCAGAATATATAGTCCATATGGGGTCAATTGCATATCAAAACATAAAAGGCCATTTTCTGTGATTGATTCTGGAATTTAATCCCATTATCACATTAACAAAAAAAACAATTACAGACCCTATTAAAAGAATGGAGTGAGCAATTTAATATGTGCAAAAATGGTTATAATGTGCAGTCATTTTTACTCATTTTACCTTGTGTACAGTACTTCAAATGATGACATCGAAGACAGTCATTGACTAGCTTTGATTCTTTTGCCTTTGGTTGACTCTGCAATCCTTTAGTCTGTCTTGAGTCACGACTATGTTGTCTCCTTAACCTGTTACTCATTCATTGATACAAGGATGTCTGCAGGAAACATTCAAATTATCACACCATCTTGTTTTCAACTTAACAGGAAAAATTCACATACAGATGTAGAATGACATTGTGAATCTTGAAAGTGAGCTCTTTACTATCAATTGTTCAGAAAGTTAGCTGTGTTTCTTTCAGATACAGTAAGGTATCCCAATTTTTTTTAAGGTTACTGAACTAGAACAGTTTGAAGAATCATTGGAAAGAATGCACAACATGTCAGAGAATTTGAAATCTCACCAAAGTCAACTGGAACAGGTTAGTGTTGTTTCTTCAGACTATTCCTAAAGTACTTTCAACTAACTAAGTGTAAAACTTTGATTACTGAACAAATCACTGATTTTTAGAAGCAGTCTGCTCAGTGTTTTTTAAATTAATTTTCGCGGTGAGAGTCGTTAGCAAGGCCAGCATTTATTATATGTTCCTAATTGCCTTTACAAAGATGGTCAGGAGCTGCCTTCTTGAACCATTTGATTTAGGTACGTCCTCAGTGCTATTAGGACCATGTTTGAGGATTTTGACTCAGTGGCAGTGAAGCAATGGGAATATAATTCCAGTTCAGATGATGTGTGGTTTAGAGGGTTTGTTGAAGGTGATGGTATTCCTGTGTATCTGCTGCCCATGTGTTTCTAGGTGGTAGAGGTTGTAGGTTTTGAAAATGCTGTCAAAGAGACTTTGAGTTGTTGTTATCTGTAAACATTGCAAACATTGTAAACAATGTAAATCTGTAAACAATGTAAACATTGCTATCATTATACTCCAGTGATCATAGAGTTATAAAGTATGGAAGCAGACCCTTCAGTTCAACTCATCCATGCCGACCAGATATCCTACACATATCTAGTCCTATTTGCCAGTATTTGGCAATCCCTCTAGACCATTCCTTTTCATATACCCATTGAGATCCCTTTTAAACATTGTAATTGTACCAGCCTCCACCACCTCCTCCGGCAGCTTGTTCCATATATGCACCACCATCTCCATGAAAAAGTTGCCACTCAGATCCTTTTTAAATCTTTCCCCTCCAACCTTAAACCTATGCCCTCTAG
The DNA here is from genome assembly GCF_021869965.1 of Rhincodon typus. NCBI lineage: Eukaryota > Metazoa > Chordata > Chondrichthyes > Orectolobiformes > Rhincodontidae > Rhincodon > Rhincodon typus. The sequence continues at coordinate 115,980,069 of NC_063332.1, forward strand.
TTTTGGACTCCCCTACCTCGGGAAATAGACCTTGCCTATTCACTCTATCCATGTCCCTCATAATTTTATAAACCTCTGTAAGGTCACCCCTCAGCCTCTGATGCTCCACGGAAAAAGCCGCAGCCTATTTAGCCTCTCCTTATAGCTCAAATCCCAGCAACATGCTTGTAAATTTTTTCTAAACTCTTTTAAGCTTAACACCATTTTTTTATAGCAGGGAAACCAGAGTTGAATGCAGTATTCTAAAAGTAACCTCACCAGTGTCTTATACAGCCACAACATGACATCCCATGGTGTAGTGGACAGCGGAGGAGATTATCTCAGAGTACAACAGACCCTGATCAGATGGGCCAAGGAGTAGCAGATGGAGTTTAATTTAGATAAATGTGAGGTGTTGTGTTTTGGTACAGCAAACCAGGGCAGGACTTGTACAGTTAACGGTAGGGCCCTGGGAAGTGTTGCCGAACAAAGAGACCTTGGGATACAGGTGCATTGTTCCTGGAAAGTGGAGTCACAGGTGGACAGGATGGTGAAGAAAGCATTTAGCATGCTTGCCTTCATTAGTGAATGGTGGTAGGAGTGAATGCACAATGTGGGGAATGGTATGCTGATTGTGTGAAGTGCTTTGTTCTGAATCTGTTGTGTTTCTTGAATGTGCACTCATCCAGTGAACTGGTAAGTAATCATTTCCAGTTCAAAGCATCAAACCTTGCTAGAGCATGACAGAGAATATATTTTGATACCTAACAAGAGATTTTCATCAGTTAGATTGATGGTATCTTTACAAACTCTCAAATAGCAGATAAAAAACGAAGTTTAAAATCTTCCAATTTTTCTGAGTTGAGTTGAACTGAACCATAAATCCCTTAACTTTAAAGAGTTTCTTTTGTTGAGTGAGATTCATAGAAACTACATGGAAGTAACAAAGAGAGATTATCCAATTGTAGGAGATAACACAGTGTGGAGCTGGATGAACACAGCAGGCCAGGCAGCATCAGAGAAACAGGAAAGCTGATGTTTCGGGTCTGGACTCTTCTTCAGAACTGAAATGTCAGCTTTCCTGCTCCTCTGATGCTGCTTGGCCTGTGTGTTCATCCAGCTCCACACATTGTTATCTCAGATTCTCCAGCATCGGCAGTTCCTACGATCTCTTATCCAGTTGTACGTATGTTTTGATGTTTTAGTTGCAGAGTTCAAAGAAGGAGTTAAGTCTTGCAATCATACTTACAATTAAGGTGATACAAGATAATGCACAGTGATACAATGCACTTTTTAAATCTCGAAGCCACTTAACAGCTTTTTGAAGTGCAGTCACTGTGGTGATGTAAGAATAACCAAATTCAAATTTATGCTTTACACCACTGCGTTTCTGGAAATTGATTGCCTTCTGTCAAACTAACCATGAATATTGTCTGCAGGAGCTAAAAATCTTCCTAAACACAATGATTAATGAATGATTGAGATAACACAGTGTGGAGCTGGAGGAGCACAGCGGGCCAGGCAGCATCAGAGGAGCAGGAAGGTTGATGTGTCGGGTCGGGACACTTCTTCAGAAAAATGTGCTTCTTCAGATCCACACTGTGTTATCTCTGACTCCAGCATCAGCAGTTCTTACTACCTCTACTAATGAATGACTGTTACTTTATAGGAAGTTTTCTCTTGTGTTAAGCATAATGCTTTCATCATTAACCCATGTTGAAGCTAATTGGGGGTGTTACATTTTTGTGGGGTGCCTTCTACCTTTCTACTGAACCTCTATGCGTGAATGGAGAGTGAGACATTAAGAAGAAAAATCTAGCTTATTGTGTTAAAGTAGGGGAGAAGTCTAACTGGCCAAGACTGCTCTGGCACATACATCAGCATTTTTCAGATCATTGATGCTACATCACAGATGAGCATCTTAAGTTGATTATTGTTTAAATTCCTCTGGTCCAGCGATGTAAATGAATACAAATTCATGATTGCTGACTGAAGCTTGGTTGTAGTGCAGAATCACTTGAGCTTCCAAATGGTTTGCATCATGTTATCTCTTGTAGGATTTGGATAGCAATTTCCAACAGATCTCACAGTTGAAGGATGAGATTTATCAAAGAGAAGATGCATTGAATCAAACAAGCCAGCCCTCTGCAACCATAGCACAACTCCAAATTGAAAGTACTCCATACACACTCCCACAGCAGCTGGAAAGTTCCAAAGTCACATCATTAATGAGCCATGAGGATGATGGAAAACTAGGTAACCACTTATGCTGTGATTCTGTTTATGCATAATTTAGAAATTGAATTATATCAAACACAATTTGTTCATATAACTGTAAAACTGCCTTGTAAGTACTTTGTAATCAGATAATCTAAAATGTATTTCAAGCAATAATCAAGATAATATGTTAATATCTCACAAATTGTTAAATGAAATTTTCACATTAATGCTGTTGCAGTTTCAGTGATACGAAACATCTGTTATTTCACTTTCAGATGTCCAGACACCTCCCACAGAAAACACCTCACTTAAATCTGTGCTCAGAAATATCATTTCAATTCCTTCAATAACAAATTTGAAAGGTGGGAAATATATTAATGTTCAATTCTACTTTAAAAATTCCTCCTTTAGGAATCATAAAGCCTTTCTTCTGACATATACAAATCACAAAAACAACTATATACTATGTATATAAATAAAAAATTCTTCCGCAGGCAACTTTACAAGGTGCACAGAAGTCGACATATTTAATTATAATGGTGTTTCATGATATATCGTATGTTTAGTTCTAAAAAGCTCTAATTCACCAGGAGCAACACCATGGGAGATCCACTAACATGCTAATAAAACAGTTGTTAGTTTCATATAATTGAGAATAACTCTCAATAAGAATTGACCTTTTGCATTTAATAAATTAATCCAGAGTTTATAAAATGCACACTCCCATTGAGAAGCTCCAGCGTCCACCACTTCACATCAGGAAATTGTGATTCCAGATTACACATTGCTATTTTACTGTTTTTTTTTAGTATCACAGTGTGAAATAAGATTATCTGGCACTCCATAATTAGAAAAACTAATTTTTGATCAACGTGCATGATCTTTGCCTTCTAACAGCACTGCAGTCCTTTTTCTATGGTGCAGACTGGACTGGGCATGGCTACCTAACATATAGGGACCTAGTGAATACTCTTGGTAGATGGGCACCAACCGAAGAAAACATTAAACAGTTTGATGAAAATAACGATGACAGATTCTCCTATACAGAGATGATAAAGGCTTTAGGCCTACAAGGTAAGAACATGGGAACAATAGTTAGTTATTATTACATTTCAAGAAAACCTCTTGGCAATATTAATTAAAATAAAAAACCTAGCAGGTAACTTGAGGAAAATGACAAATTTTATATCATTAAAAATCATTAAAAGTAATTTTTCTATGTTTATATTATGTTGACTATTTTCCTTTGAACTACTTAAAAGTTAAAAATTATTTCATCTTCTCCACTTACTAAGGTTTGGGGAATGAGTAAATATTAGGAATTATTGTCAGTATCAGCAACTGAGAAAGCTACTGAAGAATTGCCCAGCACATCACACAGATGTTCCCCAGTAAGGCTAAACCATCTTCAGCCACATCAGTGATGTCCATCTCATTCATGAGGTTAGGAGTGGGGGCTGTTAATTTGAAGACTATATCAGTTGTTTGAAATTTTCTAAATCTTGGAGAAGTCTACCTGCTCCACATGCATACTTATGCACCAATACTCAAGGAATTTGGCTTTCTTGACAGCGAACATTACTATACATTTTCTGCTTACATTAACAAAAATTACCCAATATTGCAAATAAATCTATTGGTTCTAAGCCATAGAAAAACCATTCCCACGAACAAGTACTCAGACTGTAATTCTGAATGAGTTGCAGTTTGTGGAGGAAGTGGGATCATATCAGACAAATTCATCAAAAAAAAACCTAATGTATGATTCTATTGTAGAGGGTATGGTAAGACCATGAAAGAATAGCATTCCAGATATAGATGGACAATTATTGGTCCTTTGTTTTTCTTTAAACGTGCGTTTTCTATCCAGTGTCGCAATTTGCACTGTTTAAACTGAACTAACACCTGGAAAGTTGATTAGGTTAACATCGGAGGTACTCAGGTGGTGGCAAGTGTTGAGAAAGTTGCAAATCATGTTGAGAGAAGAGATAAGGATCGAGATTAGACACCAGTTTTACAAAGGTTAAGAACAATTCTTTAAGAAATAGAGAAAAAGGTCCAGGTCAGCAAGCACAGACCCAAGAAGGTGAGAAGTAGTCGTGTAAGTATTGCAAGTTTATATGAATGGATGAAACATGAAGAGAACGATTGGAGGATTGGAGAGATAAACAATTAGAAGTTCTTAATGTTAGAAATGTAGACCATCATATTTAGAATCTGAAGCAAGGGTGGAAGATGTTGGAAGAGGTCATCATTATTGGTTTTGAAAAGTCCTTGTCTGCTATTACTTCTATGAAAACAAAAGGTAAAAGAGGCCAACGTCTGGGAAAAATCCACTTTTACTTACTTTGATTTTTAAGAATTTCAAGGAATATGGAGATTTATTTATAATATTTATTTTCCAGAAGAAATCTGAAAATCAACTTGATGAAGAAGAGATATCTACACAATTATCTTATCATTTCAAAACCAGACTAACACCTACATCAATGCTTTGCACTAACATTAAAGGACCTTATCTATAGTAGAAATTAAAGAAAAAAATAGAAATGCTAATACTAGATTCAGAAAATAAACTCATACTATTTTTAGCAAGGATAAAATCTTTGGTTTGAAGCATCTAATCCAACATTTCTTTGCAGTTAGAATGGTTAAATATCGCAGCTTAGGTTTTAAAAATATTTTATGTTGAATAGTTCCTATATTTAATTTAACATATGCTTTGTAGTTAATAATTTGTTTCATAAGTACATAATTTGAAAATGTGTCTAATTTAACAAATAATGATATAAAATAAAATTCTTGCTTTGAAAATAATTTTTCATTTCATTTACAACATTAAAAAAACCTCCTAAATGTTACATCTTCAAGCATTATGAACTAAGTATGTGTTCGTCATAAATAAAAAAAACTTTTTAAAATGCAGCTGTCTATTTCCCTTGGGTTCTTTCACTCATCCAGAGGAATATCACAGATTTTCCATAGTTTCTACTGCTCTTTCATCAATGCTAATTTCATTTGGGTCAGTCTTGGTTCCTTTAAAGCATGTCTTATCACTTTTGACGGGCTTTTGACATGACTGGATCAGATTGAAACCAACGCAGTGTTAAGCTGAGTTGAAGAGTCCTGGAATCATATGAACATACATACAAGTGCGGAGCAGACCTTTTAGTCTTTTCAACTGACTGCCATTTAATAAGATTGTGGTCTCAAATCTACATTACTGTCTGACCTAATAATCTTGGACTCCCTTGTTAGTCATGGCATTAGACAATCGAATATGAAGTTGTATTTGACTGGTTACCTTAAACTAGCGATCTTAATTATTTTTGAAAATGTATATAAAAATTCTCATCTATCACACAATAAGCATAATAACTCCAGCATCTGCAGTTCCTACTATCTCTAAGCATAATAACCTGATCGTTTCAGCCCCATGAACTATGTGCTTTCCACTACTTAAGTAAACTTACAATTTAAAAACAAATTCCCTGTACTAAGTATATTTATGGTCTCACATTTATTATGACTTGAAATATTCTATGACTTTTCCATTTCGGTAATGAAAGAAGTGATATAAAAACAATCACTACGACAATGGACATTCTGATGATGATAATCTGGGCTGTTTATCACTTGCATTTGGAGCTCAAGCAGGCTGGCTGCTTCTCCATTCAGCTCGTGACCACATGAAAACTCCATGATTCTCATCCATGCAGCTTTGAAGTTGGCCATTCGATGTTCCATAGTCCTCTAGGTGTTTCTGCAGAACCATGAAAACTGACTCTAAACTCTTTCATAAGATGGTCTCTTTTTTTGCACATTACTAGATTTAAAGCTCAGAAGCTAACAATTTAAATATTAATAGAGCACTTTTTTTTGTTTTAAGAACACATTTTAAGGGCATAATTTTAAGTTGACAAGGGAAAGATTTAGAAAGGGACTTGAGGGCCAACTTTTTCACACAGAAGGTGGTTTCTATGTGGAATGAACTGCTAGAGGAAGTGGTAGTGGTATAGTTACAACATTTAAAAAACATTTGGACAGGTACATAAATAGGAAAGGTTTAGAGGATATGGGCCAAACGCAGGCAAATAGGACTAGTTTAGTTTGGGAAACTTGGTCGGCACGGACAAGTTGGAGTGAAAGGTCTGTTTCTATTCTGTGTGACTATGACTACAACAGAAACCTTGATAAAAGTATACATCAAGAAACCAGTAACATTATTTATTGACTATGCTTTCATTATGCAAGTAATGTTCCAGGAGAAACCCAAATTATGTTCTCATCATAAAGACTATAAAGAAATAAAATTATACTGCAATATGTTGAAATAATATGACTTGCACAAGTCAAAATTTATTGATAGGGTTTGAATGCCATGAAACAAATGGAACATTAGGATCGAAAAAGAAACAGGTTATTTATTAACACAAATCTTGGAATAATGTAGGTCTTTATTTAACCTAATCAAGTCGTTCAGAGATGTTATTACACACCTCTGGAGCAGGTGGGACTTGAACCCAGGCCTCCTACTCCAGGGGTAGGGACATACCATTGCACCACAACGGGGCCTTAAGGATTAAGTAGTTGTTATGAATTACAAACCCTTTGAGATTTCTTTTTTTTTGATCACTGTCTCCCCATAAAAGGGAAGATTATTGTGTGAACAGCATTGTTGGATTGGGGGTAATGAGATTTCTGGAAACAAAGGAGCATTGAATTAGATAGTATTCACAACCCAGTCTCACTGTTCTTGTTATTGTTAGATTCTTAAGCACTTTTCCAGTAACTTCTCAGTTGCATGTTTTTTTTTAATTAAATAATATTGAAAAATCTACTTACAGACTTTATGGTTTTCAGTCTCATTAGTGCCTTCACTGAATATTCATTTTCTCCAGAGAAGAGACATTACTAATTTTCAAATTGAACCATAATAAACAGGTTCTAAGCAATGTTATCACTTTTCTTCAAAATTTTGAAAATGTCAATAGGGTCAATACTGTTTTCAAAGAGAACAAAGCCAACTTTGATAAGTGCTTTTGATGTGACAGTTAAACACAGCAGTTAATTGGACCCTTACTGGTTTGGCCTACATGTGACTGTAGACCCACAGCAATATTGTTGACTCTTAACTGCCCACTGGGCAATTAGGGATGGGCAATAAATGTTGGCCTGCTCAGCGATGCCCACATTGCATGAACTAATAAAAGGCTTGTAGACTTTGAGATACATAACAGGGAAGATCACTAGAAAATTGCATTTTTTGATGTTAATATTTATAGAAGTTATTGCCATTGATAGCTAAATATCCATCCCATGCACTTTGAAATTTCGCCTGGTCTTTAGCCTTCAATACCACCTTTACGTGGCTGGTTTTGATTCTGATGTCCCAAACTCTGCTCATGATAGTCTGCATTTTCCCAATGAAAAGGATAACAAATAAGGTGTTAGCCTTGATTCAGTGGGTTTTTTTTCTCTCAGAACATATTCTGGTCTCACTCTTTGATATAACATTAAAAGAATTGGATTGTTGAAGGTGGCATCTTTCAGATGAGACATTTAAGCTAGTTCTGCCCATCATCCCCACTGGAAAAAGCTTCATTGCACTATTTCAAGAACAGGAGAGTCCAGCGTTGTCCACAACATTGGTGTGCACAAATTAGCTGATGTACTTCCCTTACACTGCAAGAGTGACTACAGATCAAAAGTAATTCATTAGCTGTGAAGGGTTTTTTTGACAAAATTTGTAGACAGTGCTATATAGATGCAAGTTATTTCTAAACTCCAAACACTCTGCTAACATCGACAATAAATAACACCTTCGTTTTCACCAAATACACCTCAGCTGGAGTACTGTGTACATCATGGGTGTTACATTAAGGAGCAAAAGAAATTTACAAGAATGATTCCAAGGATGAGAAACTTCAGTAATGAGGATAGATAGAAGAAGTTGGTAACTGTTGAAGCTGTTCTCCTTGGAGAGAAGAAAGCTGCGAGGAGATTTGATAGAGGTTTTCAAAATCATGAGTGAACTAGATAGAGTAGTTAGAGAGATGCTGTTCCTGTTTCTAAAAGAGGAAGGAACAAGAGGTCATGGATTTAAAGTGATGTGCGAACAAAGCAAAGGTGATGCGAGAGAAAAAAAAAACTTTTGACAGCAAGTACTTCAGGTATGGTATACACTGCCTGGAAATTTCATGGAGGCAGGTTCAATTGAGGCATTCAAGAGGGTATTAGATGAATATTTGGTTAGAAATGGTGTGCAGGGATATGGGAAAAAGGCAGAGATTGACACCAGGTAATAATGATGATAATAATTAAAAAAACTAAGTAAGAGGCCAAATGGTCTCCTTCTGTGCCACAACAATTTTATGATTCTGTGATATTTTAGCCTCGCTATTTTTTGGTTCGGTATTATTATTATTTCCATATTCCCTCATTGTCTAATTGGCCAGATTAATTTTGGCTTCTTTCTTCCTGATTCTATACCTAAAAGTGCTCTTGCTATCTGTCATGACATTACTTGCAATTTACCCTCAAAGGTTACATTCTGCCACTTTTTTTTTTGGTTTTCATGCTTGTTTTCTTTCCTAATCCTCTAGCTTACCACTAATCTTTGCTAAATTGTATATTCATTTTCTTACAATTTGATGTTAGCCTTAAGTTTGCTGGTTAACCATGGTTGGCTTATCTCTTTTCTAGAATTCTTACTTCTCTCTTGGATATATCATTGTTGTGAGGCATGAACTATTTTCTCAATTATCTGCCATCGTTCCTCACCTTTGCTGATAAACTCCGTTCCAAGTTGACTCCAGCCAGCTCTGCCCTCATTTCATTATAATTACCTTTATTTAAGCTTAGCACAGTTGTTTCTGACCCCAGTTCCCACCGCTCAAACTGAATGCTAAATTCTATATTGTGGTCACTGTTTCCTCGGTGATCATTTACCCTGACATCATTTATTAAAACTGCCTCATTACACATCAACAATGCAAAAAGCCTGTTCCCTGCACACTGCACACTGCACACTTGGGTAGAACAGTTAGCCATAGTTTCTCAATTTCAACAAATCAGCAGTTGCTTGAACATGTGTTTCATAATCAGGGCATTTCATAATATGCTCAGTTTCTTTTTAAAAATACAAAAAAAAATTGTGATGTACTATTATCAATCTTTATAGTCAGCATGGTAACACTTTCAACTCTGAATCATTGAGCACAAAAATCATAGCTATAAAACCAGTGCACTACTGAGGCAGCATTGCACTGTCAAACCTGCCATGTTTCATGCCATCCAGGAACAGCCCTTCACAGTACATATAATTGGAGGGAAATAACAAAGAAAAGCATATGAGGTCACATAAATTGGAAGTAGAATCTCAAAATCAAATATGTTGCTTTTTTAATATCACCTGTCTGGTGGACTGTCATTGTAACAGATTAAATCAAGGCTCCATCTTCCATTCAAATGATTGTAAAAAATCCCATGGCACCATTTTGAAGACTAGCAAGAGAATAATCTCCAGTCTCCTGGCAATATTCATGTCTGAAACAACATAACATAAAAACAGATTCTAGTCATTATCACGTTACAGTTTTTAGGAGTTCACTGAATGATAATTAGCTGTCCCATTTCCCACATTACAGAAGTAGCTCCACTTCCAAAGTGCTTAATTGACTATAAAGCACCGAGATGCCTGGTGGTCATGCAAACTGCTGTGTATATGCAAGTGTTTCTTTCTTGTAGTCTTGGTGCAGTTACTCTGTGGATCAATCCTTTTAATATTAGCCACTAAATTGTTCTAAAGCTCATTTAAAAATATAGTAGCATATATATTTTGTTCATGTGAACATCTACTGTAATAATTGTGGAGCTGATTTACTTCAAATGTAATAAACTTTGACAAGAGAGATAATTACCCCAGATATGGATATGCATTTCTTTTGCCCTAGTTTTGTTTTCAAACAAAGTCTATAACTCTTGCCTCGTAAGCGTCTGTTCCTTCAAGTGCCTAACAGAGAGGAAGAAGTTGGCTGCGAGAACAGGCAAGCTGAATGATTTTTCTTCTCAGGCAGGGAAACCTTAGCAAAGACTAGACTTTTCTTCCCCTAAAAATTCTCTCCTGTTTTCTTTCCATTTTCCGAACATTACATTTAAAACAGACTCTCCATCTCCATCCCACCCCACCCCTCAGACAAATCTGACACAAAGTAACTGGATGAATCTTTGTAAAAATGGTATAGTAGTAAATGCAAACAGATAAGGTATATAAATGCACGTTCTTTCAAGAGAAAGAAACCCTTTACATCCAATCAAGTACCTTTTGATATTTTGAACTGAATTTCTCCAAAATGTTAGCATATATTTCAGCGAGTTTCACAGAGGGCTTTGCTCAGTCAGTTATCTCAAACAATTCTCTGCAGCTCACATCAATGTGTGTTGTAGTGTGGTGCTCACGCTATCGTGCACTCACCAGCACCTGAACAGCTGCTGTTCTGAGATTTTCTGGTATTTCTGCCACTGGAGCCATATTTAAATCCCAGCTATGCATCAGGTCAAACAATGCCATCCAGGAACAGCCCTTCACAGTACATATAATTGGAGGGAAATAACAAAGAAAAGCATATGAGGTCACATAAATTGGAAGTAGAATCTCAAAATCAAATATGTTGCTTTTTTAATATCACCTGTCTGGTGGACTGTCATTGTAACAGCAGCTCTGAGAATGAAGCTACAGAGAGTCCCCATGGTTAGCACCATGTCATATTAAAGCCCTTTCTGAAGTCATGCTGCTCTTTACCTAATACCCAGCATAGCACAACATTTTGTCAATATTTGATGTAGAAGTATCACATGTTGGAAAGCCTTCAAACAGTTAAGAACTTATTTTTTATTGAATAAAAGCAAAGAAAAAATGAACACAAAAAAAGCTGTATCTGCTTTTTGGAATAAACAGACAACTTTCTTTTTGAGCACCAAATGTGCAGTCAACAGGTGATGATCCCAACTCACATCTGAACTGGGTGTCAATGAAGTCCTGCTCTTGCTGAAGGTGTTGTTTATCCTATTAAATGTCCTTGTCTTTCTCCTCAGAAGATTGCTGCTGCTCTCCTAGTTCTTCAGCATCTACCATATCACCTATTTGCCATGTGTGCAGAGCACAGCATGTGAGGAATACACTGCATACTCTGAATTGTACCGCAAGGCTCCCCAGATTGACCCAGGTATCAGAACCTCATTTTCAAAAAGCCTGGTGTCTGCTTCAACATGGCAGATAAATGGGCTGCATTGTTTCCAAGCTCAGCCTCAGTCATTGGCTTACATAATGGAGTCAACAACTCTGTTTGCAGAAGATCATCCTCATTTCCCAGCAGACAAACTTATGAGGCATCCACCCTGGAAAAAAAAATGCAGAAAATATTTCTGCTTGGAGCCTTTTCTGGTATGGAAGTCTGCTACAGTATGATATGGCACAGAGTGTACAGTCTATAGCACCCTGCACTTAGGGGACTTCAGGTGTTTTGGAAAAACTTACCACCTGGGCTGCAGCACAGACTTTAATCATGGGGAAAATGAGATGAAGTGGTATGATCAGGTACAAATTGTGTCAGTAATAGTCTTGATACATTTGTGGATCGGGGTCCCCAATGGATTCTTGGGAACAGCAGGCTGTATAAAAATTTAGCGCAGGTTTCACATTGATGGCCATTGGGATAGGATTCCTTCAGTTTGCAAGTGCTACTTCAGTTTTATTATGGTATCCTGGGTCATTGTTAGCCTCCAGCAGCAAGCAGCTGGTTCATCTGGAGGAAATGGCATCAAAGACAATAGGTTCTGGGCCTCATCTACATCGTCTGCATCCTGAGGGAACCTTGGCTGCCTAACGTGAAGACTGTTTAGTAGCTGCAGCTTCTGGGCGTACAAGTGTGTTTGTTCGTCAGCGCAACAAAGGTGCAGAGAAACTATGTCCTCAGTGACAATAAACCCTGCTATGGCTAGATCCATTGGTTTCCATTAAACCTGTGTGGACAACATCAGAAACAGGAAAAAGGTCCTCATGTCATGGTGAGCACTCACTATTCATATCACATATAATTCACAGTAGGACATGGAGTATTCCAACAGGAGGCAATGGAATGCTAGCATGTAGACGCATGACACGGTGAACCGTATTCTGATGTACACAGCATGAGTCTTACTGCACAATTACAGATGATATTAAGTACAGGATTACTGAAAGCTTGCTCCTGCCTCCCCTCCACCCCTTACTACCCACATCATCCAAGAAAGGCAGCATTGCATGAGAGCAGCTTGATAAATTGTTCAAGGTGAAAAGAAATCTGCATGAACTCTTGTGCAGCCTATGAGACCTTGGAATGTCTTCTGCGTGTGTTCCCCATGCAGAATTTGCATTATAATGCAAATTTCAAACCATACCAGGTAAGTGCCTGATCGAGGGGTGATTGCATTAAAGAGCTTCAAACACAATACAGCTTGCATCCTCAGACTGGAAAAAAAATCTCCACCCAGTCCAGGTATAGCTGCACATGTTCTTCATTCATAATGTCCATTTGAGTTGAAACAGGATGGAAAACAGTACAGATCACATCTATATCATGGCAGGCTCAACCTGGTAATCCAGGTGACACCCCAAACCTTGATTCTCCTTTCTGCCTTGCCCTCCCTGCTAACCCAGCAACTCCAAACTTACACAAATGCCTACCCAACTCCTTCATCTCCCACTTTTACCACCAATTCTTAGGCCTACAGTATAGGCATGCCGATCATTGCGATGTACTGTGCCTATCAAAGCTAGGATGCTCACAACTATCTTTGACCCTCCTCTCATGTCCCCTACTTTGATGTGAAATTGCCCCAATCATAAGTATTGCCCCTTTCACATTCCAGAATGCTGCCTCAAATCCTTATAATAGGTATCCCCAACTTCCCAACATAGCAGTGGTCTCTGATAACCCTCTTGATTTTCAGGGAACAGACTCCCAGGATTGACCATGGCTTATTCTCCTGCCTGACCTGGAAAGACAGCCATAACTGATGAGTGGTCAGACTCCTGACTGATCACTGTATAGCTCCCTAACTGCTTTAATGCTAACCAAAAGCAAAAATACTGCTGATCCTGGAATTCTGTGGAAAAAAACCTGTGTTACAGAAACTCAGGCAGATGGCAGTATCCATGGAGAGAGAAACAGAATTGGCATTGAGTACAGTACATTCTGAACTGAAAGGAACGGGACAATTTTTTTTTTATATCTACCAGTGACAGAATGGGAGTAGCAGCAAGAGACAAAAGGTAATGGTGGTAAAGGAGCACCAGATATGTAACATAGGCATAAATGTGAGCTGTGATAAGGAGAAAATGGGTCCACTCTGCTAAGACTGAAGCCAACAACACAAACAAAAGCAAAATACTGCAGTTGCTGGAAATATATATAAATAAAAACAATGCTACAGAGATTCAGCGGGTCTGGCAGCACCTATGAAGAGAGGCACAGTTAACTTTTCTAGCCCAGTATGGCTTTTCTTTAGAAGAAGATACAGCTGGGGATGCAGGAGAGTGCAAAGGTCATTCACTGAAGGCTTGGAACTCAGTATGGAGTCCTGGAGGCTGTAAGGTGCCTATACAGAAGAGGAGATGCTGATCCTTCAGTCTGTGTTGAGTTTTATTAGAACACTAGTACACTAAGGGCAGAGAGTGACCAGGCTATAATTGGTCTCACCAACATAAAGGCGACTGCATTGTGAGCAGTGAATGCTGTAGCCAAGATTAAAAGCAGCACAAGTAAAACACTGCTTCATCTGGAAGCTGTGTTCTAGGCCTTGGATGGTGAGGGAGGTGTTGAAAGGGCAAACTGTCACACATTTTGCAATTACATGGGAAGATGCCATGGGGGAAAGAGACGTGGTGTTGGCAGTGATGGAAGAGTAGGCCAGGTGACTCAGAGGGAACAGTCCCTGCGGCATGTTGACGGGGGAGGGGAAAGTTGGGTTTGGTGTTAAGGTCCTTCTTCTGCTCTGTCATTAGCATAAAAAGAATCATTTTCCAGCTTCCTTCAGTTCCAAAAGAGACTTACCAGACTTGAAACAATTTTCCTCACCCCCACCCCTACTCCTCAGATGCTATCAGATCTGTTGAGTTTCATCAGCACTTTGTCTTTATTTCAGACTTGCCACTGGTCCTCTGACTGATTGCACTGAGTCTGCTGGACTGACTGTGGCCCCAGCTTGGACTGTAATGATATGAAAACACACCGTCCCAAGAGGTCTACTGACATACACAAGCCCCTGGGCTGAGATCAGATGCTGTACCTGACTATGGAGGACGCAAGCGATGATAACCCCTTAAAAAGAGGACTACTTCCCACAGGTTTTGAACCATGGCCATTATGAAGCAGTTTGTTTGCCACCATCACCTGCTTTAGGTGTGATCAGTGTAACATGCTGCCATACAGCAACACGTCCAAACCCTTTGATTGATCACTACTGGCAATCATGACAAGATCAGCTTTGTACCTGCACTAAAAACAAGGCAAAGATGCAATGAGTAAAGTATTAAATTAGTGAGTGCTAAGACAGCATGCTAAGAGCCCCAAGATGCAGGGGGTCAGTGCCTGATCCTGTAGGAAAGGTGTTCGTGCACTCCAAAATGAAGTGGTGAACTGTATTCTGAGAGTCAGTAATGCGTCAGGATGGTGAGGCGATACTGGTACATTTACAATGGCAATCTTTGTGGATGAAGAATGCAGGTGGTCATTGTCCATGGAGCTTGTCCCAAAATGTTGGGGAATGTTGGCCAATGTTAGAGATTAAAAGAACTATGGGTCAAGCTGGAGCTGCTAGCAACCTGCTCAGACTTTCATGTTGGGAATCATTGCCATCTAGTTTCCCATCATTACCTAGAAAACAGCAAATTTCATATCAGTGAGGCAACATTAGGTAATTAGTTGAGATGTCAAGACATGCAAATACACCTCTTGACACTCACTCAAGATTGCAGCTCTCCTTTGATTATGGATGTGCATCAACATGGTCAGTGCTCACACTGAGACAAATTCACAGCTTCAGCGCTACTCAAATTCCGATACAATCTAAGTTGATATCTCTAGGCATTACTCAGGGATCACTGAAAACTATCATCTGGCCAAAACCTCTGCTACCTGTGGAACCTTGGGTGTAAGCCTAATCTTTCCTAGTATCTAAAAATCCTTCATTCCTTGTTTCATTCTAGTAAATCTCCTTTGCATTCTTTCCAGGACTTTAAACATCCCTCCTTGAAGGTGGCCAGGCACGTTGAAACATCTGTTAAGGCAGCTGGGGTTTATAAGCAGTATAAAAAGTAAGGAAGTGACGCAACACCTCTACAAATCATTGGGCAGACCCATATTTTGCTTACTGTGTTCAATTCTGGGCACTGTATATGAAAATACCATTCTAAATAAGACAAACCTCATTGCATTTCTGAGTGCAAGGTGAACTTTGGAACATGGCAAAGTATAAAATACTCCACAAATGTTCTGGCTATATAAGCATGTAATGCAACTGTGTATAACTTTAACAATTGTAAAGCATGCACACAACTATTAATGTTTCGCATTTATTTAACTTTCTTGCAATAACAGATAAGTGTATGTATTTAAAACTGTAGCTGTAATTAGACATTTACACTTTTATATATACATAAAAAAAGGTTTCAGGCTATGTAATCAGTGCTTATTGCTTGACTTTATCACAGCTTTAAGCTTAGCTCAACTTCCTTCAGCCTGGAGACACTGTATCTGTTATTTTACTTTAAAACAAATATCTGCATACAGTACATGTTAAGATGACATAGTTATCACCCCACCACTCATTGCCTTCCAAAGCAGTTTATCTGCATTGCCAATGGCCACTTCATGGCAGTATTGCACAGACAGTATTGAACAGAAGTAAAAATAATTAAACTTTTATATCAACTTTCTCTTGTTCGGTTACTTCAAATTATTAGCTGTTTATACTCCTGTCTATTTTCCTACATTCAGTGGTCACTTGTGGCTCCAAGTGGGATAGAAGAAAGTTACAATCCTTATTTGGGTCACAAATTAGTGAAAATCAAGAAGGCAATAGTGATATTGAATATTGAAACACTCTGCTTTTCTTAGTCAGACATGTGAATTCTAATTACAATAAATAAAATTTACACTCACAGCAGGTCTACTACATATTGCAAGTAAACACGTCACACTGTAGACAAACTATGACAGATACAGGAAGCAGCACTGGGTTCTATTAAGTAGAGCAGTTACACAACAGTGAATTGTGTGCCCCAAAGACGTTCAAAACAACAGGAAGCTGCCAAGATGAAATCATTGAAAATTAATAGCCTTTGATGTACAATTCATCTATATTTTAATGAGAAAATATAAAGACCATGTAAAAATACTTTGGCAAGTGATGGGCAACAATACATGGAGCTGTTTCATCTGTGCTGCAAATATGACCTCTTATTTATAGGTTGTGCATCAAAACAGAGTTGACCAAGAAGAGGTAGCAAAAATAAGAGAATATAAACCATCACCTTGGTTCATATATCCAAAATGTCCATTCATGATGGAACCTAAACTTTCCAGCACATTGTTGAAAAATTAATTTTCAAACCACTTTTTATTCAATACATATTCTAAAATCAGATGATGATGGATAATTGTTACTGCTGTATTTCATGTTTTAATTTACATTAAAAATCTACTCTGTAGAATAGGTGATACACCCAAATTTCAATGAAATGCGATGTTGGAAACGTCGTCACCCACCACAAATGCAGTATTTTTAAATGGGATTTGCAGAGCACTTAAAGTAAAAAAAAATTGTGCACCTAAAAGTGTGTTGTTTAATTCATGTTGTAAATAACAGAGCTTCATTTCTCAGTTGTGAATTATGACATTAGCACGTTCGAAGATACACAATAGGTTTGTACCTCATCAACTCCACAATTTGTAATTAAGTTCAAAAAAAAAACCTAAAAGGTGAACATTCTGTTGTCACTGAGCACTAGTTGACAAGATGATTAAATTACATGCTGACTGATTTTGTGAAGGATTTGCTTGTGAGGGATACCTGGATTTGTGCCCAACCTATTAAAAAAATCTCAAATGGTGAAAAACATTCAATCTTTTAGTATTCAGCAGATCTTACCACCCGGTTTTTCATCAGAAGGAAAGTATTCAACATCAACAAGTAAAACATCTTCATATGGGTCCAATAATTGACTAGACCACCATCACAATTGGATTAGTGTATTATTCAATGCAGTCCTGGCTAACATAATCCTCTGTCAACTCCAAAAATAAAACAAAAAATAAATTAAACAGAATGAATTTTACCCAAGTATCAAACCCTTCATCTTTGTGTTTTTTTTAAAAAAAGTGGGGCACACAAAACACTTAAATCGCAAAACAATTTATAAAAATCCATAATAAAATGCTCCAAGAATTAAGGCCCTTTATAGTTTCAGTGCCAAAGTAATTTGTGCAGAAATGCCAAGAATCAGATATACAATATTGCATTTTAAATTGTGCTCATCGGTCCTTTAGTCAGCACATGGAATTTTAGGCCAAACGAGGTTAAATGGTGAAGAATGTTAACAGTTATTTTCCTAAATGCTGTCAGTAGTGTGTTACACAGGTAGTATTATACCAACAGTATAGTTAACTGTTAAAAATATCCCAGTATTAGAGGATAGACAAGGTTATTCATTTCACTTTCTTTTCATATTTGATGTGACCATTCTTCCGAAGTTTACCATTTGCTATTCCATTGTAGCAGTGTCCATTAGTTTTACCATGCACTAATTTATATGAAAACCTTTTGGCAATCAGCTTTACTATCCACAATCCTATCTTGAATGCAACAATAAAGCTCAATGAAACGAGCAGAATTGCATCCAACAAGTAATACTGGTAGAACCGGATATCATAAACAGCAGCACGAAGATGTTCTGCTCCACTGTAACGAAGAATGTAGTTAATCCAGTAAACAGTTCGGCTCACAGGATGCTCAGGCTGGTCTCTATGAATCTGGGATAACTGTTCAGCACGTTGCTTGTAACTAAAAACAAAATAAAAAAAAAAGTTTTGCATCAACAGGCTTTTTCAGCCATTATAATGTATAACATCAGTGAAAATTTGCAAATAACTACTAGCTCCAACCAATGCTTGAATACAGCAGGGGTTACTTCACCCCTAAAATGCCATTCCAATCTTCTGGGAAAATTAATTTTCAGCAATGACAAGAGAGAAATTATAAATAGAAATAACAACTTGTGATCAGCCAAGTCAGAGGGTGTGCTGCAAGAAAGGAGGAGACACAGAGGACAGGGTGAGAAGAGTAGGGCTGAAAAGGATTCCATGGCCTTCTGCTCTCCAAGTCATTGAGTCTATTTAAGACAAATATAGATAGGTTCTTGATTGGCAGGGGGATCATGGGTTATGGAGTTGTGAAGCCGGGTAGAGTACTTTTGGATTAGGAGGCAGGAAATTAGAATTCTGTATTTGTAAAATGCTAGGGGGAGCAAAGCATGGTCCCTTTAAAAGGGGATGTGTTTTTTTTTAATACTTAAAGATTCAAAAAGATTGACTGTGGGCAGCAGCTTGAGGGTTTGCAGGTGCAGAGTACCTGAAGTGAAATATTTGTATCGAAAGGCTGTACAGTTAACAGGCCAAGCAGCAGTTTTGTTTTGTTATCAAGACAACAAGTTTTTAAATTAGCCAATTAATCTGAACCAGGCACTTAGATACCAAAAACCAATTAAATTTAAATCGATGGTTTTGACAACATAGGACCAATCCTATTGTAAGAAATATTGATCCATCATCATGGGTATAAAAGAAGGAGCAGTTGGGCAAAAACAGGAGAGCTCACTGCCATCTGCTAGAGATAACAGCTCTCAACTCTTAGATAAAGTACCATCAATTTACAAAGGAGCACAGCACTCTTAGCTAAGATTTCTCATTAAAGATTTCAGAGAGAAGGCACAGAACATTCCAGAAGACACATAACTTGGCTGTAATTCCGGGAGATTAAATTATTTTTTCCATTTTCTTTTATAATACTGGGACATGTATTTATTGGTTTAGCATACTGTTAGAATCTTGTTTCATTTGAGAATAGTTAGCAGTTAGAAAATATTTATTAGGTTTGTTAATAGTTTAGTTAATTTGTTCACTGTTACAGTTAGACAAATAAATTGTTACTTTTGATTGTAAAGTGAGTGTAATGGGTTTATTTTATATAACCACCAGAAGTTGCTGACAGGCAGGTTACACCACTTTTCACAGATTATAGTGCAAAGCACTCCCCTTTGGGTGAGTCAGTGTTAGTTCTCAGAGAGGGGTCAACCTCAGCTTTATAACAATGGGGAGAAGGCAGGAGAATGGGGTTGAGAAAAATACCAGCCATGATCAAACAGTGGGGCAAACCCGATGAGTCGAATGGCCTAATTCTGTTCCTATATGTTATGGACTTACGGTTAGGTTGGCAACGGGCTATAATGTGGGAAAATGCAGAGTTACTTATTTTGGGAGGAAAAACTAAAGAGCAGAATATTATTTAAATGGAGGGAAACTCTAGAAAGCTGCAACACCAAGGACTTGGGAGCATACAAAAAGCTAGCATACCGGTGCAGCAGGCTAATGGAAATTTTGAACCTTATTTCAAAAGGTTTAGAGTACAGAGTAGGGAAGTCCCTTTGCAACTATACAAGCTACTGATGAGACCATATCTGGAGTATTAAGAGCAGTTTTGATCCCCTTATTTAAGAACATGTATTGTTTCATTGGAGGCAGTTCAGAGACTGTTGACTAGGATGATCCCTGGTATGGTGGTATTGTCTTATGAGGAAAGACTAAACAGGTTGGTACAGTATTCACTAGAGTTTAGTAGAATGAGAGGTGATCTCATCAAAACAGAGAGGATTCTAAAGGGGTTTGACAGGGTAGATGCGAAGAGGATGTTTCCCTCATGAAAGAGTCTAGGACTAGAGGGCACAGGGCAATGTCGCAAAACAAAAAGATGTCAATAATAGACTGGGCTAAGGAGAAATTGTTTTTAAGAAGTGAGTTTCTTTAGAACTCCTTACCACAGAGGCAGAGGAGCATATTTAAGGCTGAGATAGATCCTTGATGAGTAGGGGAATCAAGGGTTTCAGGGAAAGGGCAGGAAAGTGGATGGCAGAATGTCAGAGCAGCCATGATTCTATTGCATGGCACAGCAGGCTAAAGGGGCCAAACAGCCTACTCCTGTTCCTAGTTCTTATGGTTTTGTCACTTAAATTCATAGAGTTATAGAGATGTACAGCACAGAAACAAACTCATTGGTCCACTTGTCCATGCCTACCAGATATCCTAAATAAATCTTGTCCCATTTGTCAGCATTTATCCCATATCCCTCTAAATACTTCCTATTCATATACCCATCCAGATGCCTTTTAAATGTTGTAATTGAACCAGCCTCCACAACTAACTTTGGCAGCTCATTCCATACACGCACCACCCTCTGCATGAAATGTTGCCCCTTAGGTCCCTTTTAAATCTTCCCCTTCTCACCTTAAACCAATGCTCTCTATTTTGGACTCCCCCACCCCAGGGAAAAAGATTTTGTCTACTTACCCAATCCATGCCCCATATGATTTTATAAATCTCTGTAAGGTCACCCCTCAGCCTCCAATGCTCTAGGGAAAATAGCCCCAGCCTATTCAGCATCTCATTATAGCTTAAACCCTCCAATTTGAATACCAATTTTGAATTCCTGAAAAAAAAAACACGCATTTGGTGGCAAGCAGACAATAACTGATTGACAATTGTATTTTTTTTTGTGTCCCAGAGAAAAGATAGGGCAGGGAAAGCACAGCCAGTCAGCCAGCATCCAAGGAGTGCGAAAGTCAATGTTTCGGCCCGAAACATGGACTTGCCTGCTCCTCTCATGCTGTCTGACCAGCTGTGCTTTTCCTGCTCCACATTTATTGACTTTAGCTTCCAGCATCTGCAGTCCTTACTGGCTCCAAAAAGCTAGGACAAGAATGCTGGTAAGTAATAATTTTTAGTTTTGAACCTCCATACATTAACAAAAAAAAATGTTCTAATGTCTGCAAACTGTTCCAGCTTATTTTCTAAAATCATATTAACCTTTGGTGATATTTATGCTTGGACATAACATTTTACTTGTCACAATAGAGTACATTAACCATAATGCGGAAGTGCCGGTGTTAGACTGGGTGGTCAAGGTCAGAAGTGGATGAGTGTATTAGCTTTTGAATGCAAACGGTCAGGAAATTACAAGAATTTAATTTACAATCTCATTTAAAGTTTTAGAACCTTAGAAATGCACAAGTCATAAAAACACAATGTTTGGGTATCTAGTCTGTGTCAGAATTCAAGACAAAATATGCTGTTTACCAACATAAGGGTGGCATGGTTCAATTCCAAGCTTCCGTGATTGGCCGAGTGATTGTCTATGTGGAGTTTGCACGTTCTCCCAGTGTCTGTGTGGATTTCTGCCGGGTGCTCCAGTTTCCTCCCACAGTTCAAAGATGTGCAGGTTAGGTGGATTAGCCATGGTAAATGTGGGGTTACAGGGACAGAGTGGCAGGGAGTCTGGGTAGGTTGCTCTTTGGAGGGTTGGTGCAGATGCAATGGGCCACAAAGCCTCTTTTTCTGCTCTGTAGGGATTCTATGAACTGTTTTCCTCAATTAATTTCTAGACAAATGTCAATCAAGTTGCTAAAACATATTGTTCTTGTTGAATATCATCTCCTCCCTGGGAAATGCATTACAAGCATTAGTTACCCTTGGTACTGAAAATTTCAAATCATCTCAGTGTACTGGACCCTTTTGATAAAAGAGTTCCAGATATCCATCATGCTTTGAGAAAAGAGCATCTAATTTCATTCAAATGCCATAGCTGTAATCTTACATCCCTTGGTTCAGGATTCCTCCAGGGCAAATGGCGCCACTGTATCTATTCTATCAAAGCACTTTTATAACTTTAAATACATTGATGAATCAGCTCTCAGCCTTCTGAGCTTAAGGTAGGACACTACCTTCTGTGCAACCCATCCCCATCATGCTACCATTTAATACGCAGCATTATTCTGGTAAAAGAGCACTTTAACACCTTGCAACCTAAATTAAAATTACTTTCAAACTCTTCAAACATGCAACCAAATATTTTTATAACTTTTCTAAAACCTATTTTCTATTTTGCATGCTTTTTAAAAACAGACATCTGTGTATTCTCTTATGACTAACTTTAAAATCTCTATATACTTTCTTGTTCACCTTTTCTTTTTCAGTTGCAAAAGAAGTCAGCTGTTTCTGTTAAAAAAAATACTCAACAAAAAAAAAAATCATCCCCTTACCGTGGATCAGTAATAACGGTCAACATTGCGTTATATAGATCATGTTCTGTCATTGTTTTCCAGTTTAATGAGATGCCCATGCCTTTGGCATGCACGCGGGTCATTGTATCATAGTGGTCACCAAAAAGAGGGATCCCTACTACAGGTACACCATGATACATTGCTTCAAAGATACCGTTCAGACCACCATGGCTTAGAAATCCTCTGATGTTTGGATGACCTACAATCACACAAATAAACCTATTAGTTGTCAGTGCAATATACTTCAAAAGTAAATATCTTCAAAACCAATACAGTACATCTAGTTTGATGCGCATCACATTTGGTGCAAACATCACAATACAATTCAACAAAAAGCATGTTTTCTTTGCTTCCTTCAGGGAAGGATATTGAAACAAAATAAACACATAAAAAAAGACTTGTCCAAGATCTGAACAAACTATTTGTAACAGAAATGCTGCCCATTGATCAATACATTTTTCAAATGAGAAAGTACTCCTAAGGCAGACTACCTTAAATGTTGTTTATCCCAGGATTGTACGGTTTAGATTAATAGTATAATGCAATTGTAAAAGCCTTCCCAAAGTCTCATTGTCCTTCATTCTCTCTATCTTTCTCTCCCCCCTCCACCTCCCCAAAAAAAATGTATCACTTTGGCCAAATTACTCATCATCTGGCCTATCATCTCCTCACCTGGCTTGGTGTGAAACTTTGGTAAGGTTCTTGTGAAGGGCCTTGGACTGTTTACTCTGTTAAAAGTTCTATATAAATAGAACATTTTTCTGGTATGGGGGTGGGGGCAAGAAGGCTTTGAGATTTCATATTTAAATGTATTTGTTTTCCAATTATGGAAGAAAAAAGTAATCAGAATTCTCCTGCAAATGGCCCAACAGCAATGCTTTATTTAGCTTTTAAATATTCTACTAAAATCATTGTTTATTAATTCTATTAAAGAAATTGCATTCTTGGCATTATCACAAAGTCTGCCAGGCTAGAATTTAGATACTTGAAGGAACCTATGGAAATCTGGCATACTTCTGAAAATGCAGCTAGAAAATTCCGAATGAAAAAGAATCTAAACCAACAGGAGAAACTGATGCCCTGTGGGTTCAAGGTAGCTATGCATGTCATGATCCTTGCACTAAAAAGTGGAAGCATGCAGAACCAGCTTGGCCCCCCTAATAATGAGACAATTAGTCTTTCTTGACATTAACTTAATCGATGTAGATCACTCAAATCCAAAAGTACTACAGAAAACAGCAAGAACCATTTATTTGACTTTAACGGGCCTATCAAGATAAGAACCTTTGGTCTTAATCATTAAATTCCTTCAAAACTGGGAACAAAATTCAAGATTAATCTGTGCAGTACTGATTCGTTTTGACAAGAGTCTGTTCCATTCATCAAACACATTGAATTGAAGGACGGGGGGTGTAAAATTGAGAGACATAGAGGTGGGAAGGAACAGAAGAACTCTGCTGTCCTCTGTCAGCCTTGATGCAATTATTTCGTGTATTTTAACTTTGTACCACATGTAGTCCAAAGTGCATTGATTGCTGTCTCTTATTGACGAGACAAACTATGTGCAGGTCATGCATTCTATGAAGATCCGTGCCAACTTTTCCTAAATTACCTGCAGGAAAATACCCACACTGCTATAACTGTTGGTTGTGAATTTATTGTTAAAGGAATATCAGTGCGGAATGCTGAACTGAGAAATCACGTTGCACATTCCATTTATTTTAATCTCATGTTACATACAATTTATTGTAACCTTGAGGCTAAAAATAATCCACACGCTTTCTGAAAAAGTTCATTAAACATAAATTTGATTAAAGTGCTCCAAGTAGGGGCTTAAAAATGAAACATACATGTAAAAATTTTCACTGTAGTCACAAGCCTTTTAATGCCTTATTCAGAGTTCTCCACAAAAAACAATAATCCCCAAGCTGGAGCTGCAGAGAATTCTTTAGAAGTTCATATGGTTCCGAATTTCGTTTTTAAAAACCTGACTGAAGAACTGTTTGTGTTCAAGGCAGGAACGCGTAGAGAATCGTGGAAATGATGAATACTGTCCTGATTCACACACTGTTGGTGCCCTTGAGTGTGGTGGAGGTTGTAGATTTGGATGGTGTCGTTGAAGCTACCTTGATTAGTTGCTGCAATATGAACAGTCCAAACTGTAGCCACTGTATGCGAATGATGTTGGAGGTGCATGTTTAGCCTAGTAGGTCAACTGCCCATCAATTAGACTGCTTTGTTTAGAATTGCATCAAGCTTCAAGTGTTTTTGTAATTGCAAAGAAAGGGAACATTCCATTTCAATCTCAAATTGTGTCATGTACATTGTGGAAAAGTTTTGGGAAGTCAAGTGTGCCATTTGTTGTAGAATACCCATTAATGTAGCAGTAATGACAAACATGGATATGATTGGTCCAGTCGCATATCTGGTCAATGGTTGCCCTCAGATGTTGATATGGAATTTGGCAATGGTATCATTATCTCAGGATTTGTAAATTGAACTAAGTGATGCAATTGTCAACAAACCAACTCACTTGTATGGAAGAAAAAGATTTTAACATTTAGCAAAGTAGTTGGGCTCAGATGCATTTGGAATTTCATAGGATCACCAATAAATCCAAAACACCTGAGTATATGGACACATTTCATGTCATACCACACAATAGGCTTGTCAATACAACTAACATCCATGGAATTACAGAAAAGTGACATTGCAGGTAGAAAATATTTGCTTTGCAGCAAAACGCTGACAGTGATGGTGAACCATATTTAGGAAGCGAAGCAAGCGTACAAGGCTTAATTTGAACATTTTCTGGTAATAAAACCTTTTTATCCCCCCCCCCCCCACCATTCTTGCATAGGATATGGGTGTCAATGGCAAGGTTTATATCTGTTGCCCCTGAAGTGACTGCCCTCTGAAATGGCCGTGAGAGCTAACTAAGAGTCAACCACATTGCTGTGGGCCTAGAGTCACAAGTAGGCCAAGTCAGGCCAGTTAAGGACAGCAGATTTCCTTTTCTATAGGACATTTGTGAAACAGACTGGTTTTTACAACATTTGAAAAATATTAAATAAGTGCAATTAGATTAGCTTTTAATAGTTTTTATTTAATTCAAATTTCACCATCTGCCATGGTTGGATTTGAACTCATGTCCCCAGACCTTTAGACTGGTATCTGGTTTACAACACCACCACACAAGCAGCACAGCATAGCAACAGATTTCAGGAGGAAGATGATAGATTGGCAGACATGTGATAGATGCAATTCAGCATACAAATGCGCAGTGTTTCGGTGGTAAGATAAGGACATACTTTACATATCTAAGAGGCACAATTTTAAAGGGATTTCAGGAAGCAAACATATGTGGGTACACCTGAAATCCTTTTTGAAGTCTATTAAAAACCCACAGAATATTTGATTTTTATAAATGAATGCTTACAATACACAAGCAACATTTTGATAAACTAATAAATCACTAATCAACTCCTCATTTGTGCACTGCATCACATTCTGACCATCACAATTTTGAATGTCAAGGATTTGGAGAGTACACGTGGATTTTTACGGACTGGTACCAGGGTTACAGCACTTCAAATATGTGAATGAGAGAAGTTGGCCTTGCTCTTAGACAGGAAGTTGTAATACCATCTGATAAAGCTGTTGAATATCGTGAAGAGCTCCAACAGGATAAATTACAAACTGTTTCTAGTTGCTTAAGGATCAGTAACAGATTCAAGGTTCATTGGGAAAAGTGATAGGAAATAAAAAGTGTATCTAATTAGAAAACTTGTATGCACTGCCTGAAAGGATGTGGAAACAGATAAGTAAATACTTTCAAAAGAAAATTGGACATATAGACAGTCATTGCTGCAACATGTTTCTGTGATATTTTACACAACCATAGGCAGTTCCAAAGCTCTTCAAAGCCAAAGTGCTTTAGAAGTGAAATAATTAAAAAGTGTAGAAAGTGGCTTTTTCCCAAGAAGGTCAATACCAGCATTTATGTTCTACAAGAATCTCTCTCAAACACCCAGCCTTTTCCTGACTCACTCACCAAGTAAATCATTTTGGGGCATCCATTCCACAAGCCTTGTATTATTTCCCAAATTGACAGGCTTCTTTCCAGAATACCTAGGAAAAACAAATTATATGAATTTGTCTTACTGCATACATTAAAGGAAAATTCTGGTACTTGCAATGAAAAGAAAGCTTTAAAGAATTGCAAATTTGTATTTTAGATGAGCTCAGAATTTCTTCATTTGCTGATAACCTCATTTCTGTACATTTGCATTTCAGTAATAGTGCAACTCACTTAATACCATACATTCAATCTTCCTCTCCACAACTGAGCACGCAAAACCTTAACTATTTAAACACCTACACCTGTCAGCATGCATTGCAGCTTGTGGAAAGTCTGTACCAGCCATCTAGCTTCTCTTTTAATGGAGACACTAGGTTCTTCAACAGTTAATAAGCATACTCATATCATCAGACATGGTGGCAGCTCAACTTTCTCACAACTTGAGAGTTTTTAGCATGAACAAGGGATGTGAAGGAGATAGTAGGAACTGCAGATGCTGGAAAATCTGAGATAACAAGGTGTAGAGCTGGATGAACACAGCAGGCCAAGCAGCATCATAGGAGCAGGAAAGCTGACGTTTCAGGCCTAGACCCTTCATCATCTTTTCTGATGAAGGGTCTAGGCCCGAAACGTCAGCCTTCCTGCTCGGCCTGCTGTGTTCATCCAGCTCTACACCTTGTTATCAAGGGATGTGAAGGACCTGTATGGACCTGTATGCATTGATATAGTATTTTTACCACTGACATGGAGCCAGGATCTTGTGTCTTAGCCTGCTTTTTAGCACACAAGGTGTTCGATCTGTTAATGGCAGGCAAACTCTGCCTCGTCATTAAAAATCTTGTATACTAAAAAGCTATTGGCAGAAACCTACTCACAAATGGAACAGAACACTGTTTGCCCATTTGCAAATAGCAAACTCTCATACTCCAGAGCTCTTTATTGAGACATATGCCAACTTTCTTGGGAAGCTTCCATGCGAGGGCATATCATTCAGCCCTGTGTAAGAACTTACCATTCAACTAGATTATCAAGAATGGCTCAGGCATCTCTTCAAAATCATTATGTAATCGAACTTTTTCCCAACAGATTATATTTGAACAGAGCTGAAATGGCAGATGCTATGTCTGCCTTTCTTTTGGCCTTGTGTTTACTAGGAACAAACAGGAGGAGGAGACAGCAGAGACAAGAGCTTCAGCAAGCTCAGCAAGAACATAACCTCCAGAGGTGCCTTGCAATCTTCAGAGGGAAGCTGCTTGCTTGGTCGATCTGCCCAGCTAAGAGTAATGGTCAGAACCAGGAATTATAGGCTTCACTACTTTTATCTTCAAATTTTGG
The DNA here is from genome assembly GCF_021869965.1 of Rhincodon typus. NCBI lineage: Eukaryota > Metazoa > Chordata > Chondrichthyes > Orectolobiformes > Rhincodontidae > Rhincodon > Rhincodon typus. The sequence continues at coordinate 116,008,115 of NC_063332.1, forward strand.
AACAACGCTGCTACAAAAGATTAAAAATCCTGGAACTCCCTCTCTAATGCTATTATGGATCTATCTATAGCACACTGACAGCAGCGGATCAAAGAAGCAGCTCATCAACACCTTCTCGCAAGTAACTAGGGACAGGCTACTGGTCAACCAGCAATGCCCACATGCCATGAGTGAACTTAAAAAAAAAAAATCGTACTGGATCACTCAGATGCCTCCGCTTTTCTAAGGTTAACTGTTGGGAGACAAGGGATATGCCCTCAAAGCCTGGCCCAAGAAGCCTACTGAAGTACATAGACTGATTCAGAACTAATGTACAACTCTGTTCACACTTCCACCAGAGATATAGTTAAACAGATCAAAGACTGAAGGGGAGGTTAAAATGTTTGAAAACAACTGTCCAGACAGGGTTTCTTGCATCATGAATATGCTGTGCCCTCTACTACTGGAGGTGTTAAACCAGGGATATTCTGAATGTGGACAAAATAAGACAGCAAAAACATCCTGTAAGAAATATACTAAGGTTGAAGATCAGGAGAATAATGAGGGATATCGACAAGAGGATGGCAGAGCAATGTTTCAGAAAGTGGGGGGTATGCAGAGACTATTTTATTGCCATCCACTTCAAGCATGACTGAGCTGGGTTCAGGTTCAGGCTTCATTTGGTTACATCCAAATTGCTCATCTGGTGAGTGCCCCTTAACTTAGCATAAAGGATATGACTAATTTGTTGGTTTTCTGTCCTTCATTTTTTGTCTTGCGGATTAAATGTTACACTATCCATGTCAGTGTGCCAGCAATATCTTCTATTGAACCAACTATGCATAATTTGCTCTACACACAGGACTAATATCATATAGCTCTGAAACCACCGATCAAGATATGGCAGGATTTTTGTAGTCCATTCCCTCAACAGCTACCCATCACGAGAAAGCTCTTTTGACCCTTCTTTTATAGGCATCACTCCAATGCTTCACAGTATGGAGACTAACATTGTCTTGATTTGCTTGAACATCCTCTATGACAGGCCTTAACTTGACAGGCTGCTTTTACCTCTGCCCACTCGACATCTCCTATCCTTTAATGTCTCTATGGTCTCTTAAAAACTTCATGTATGGAAACATCATCTCCTAATCAATACTGATCTGTACTCTCACACACCTTATGAGTGAGAAAACGATGTTACCAGGACTAGTAAGCCTGAGTTTATAGGGAGACGTTGGCCAGGATAGGATTTTATTCCTTGGGACATAGGAGAATGCAGGGTGGCCTTATTGAGATGTATAAAATCATAAGAGGCATAGATAGGACGAATGCATATAGTTTTTTCTTTCCCCAGGGATGGGAATTGTAAACTAGAGGGCATAGGTTTAAGGTGAGAGGGTAAAAATTTAAGAAGGGCCTGAGGGGGCAACTTCTTCATGCAGACAGTAGTGTGTAAATGAAATGGGTTGCCAGAGGTGGTGGTTGAGGCAGGTACAATAGCAACATTTAAAAAACATTTGAACAGGTACATGGATGGGAAGGGTTCAGAGGAATATGCATCAAATGCGGGCAATTGGAACTAGCTGACTGGGCACCATGGTCAGCATGGACCAGTTTGGGCCAAAGGGCCTGTTTCCATGCTGTATTAGTCTTTGACTCTGAGGCAGACAAAAATTTTGTTGCTTTTGATAGATGAGAATATTGGACATTTGCAATATCTTACATTCTGGGAATATCTGAAGATACTCCGTTGTCACATCGATCTGACTTAAACCTGGTTCTATAATGAAAATATTATAAACAGACATTGTAGTGTACGCAAGCAAAAATAAATTGATACAAGGTAATAATTTATTATATAGACCTATGCCACTAGTGTGCCTTCAGAGTGCTTTTTTTTTCCCCTCCTTCCCTACCTAGCTGCAGATCCAACTTCTGTTTCCTTGCCATGGGTGCTTGATGGCAAATTTGCTGGAGTGCAGGGCCAAGCAGATGTCCAACTGAAGAGTCTGCTGGAACTGCATCTCCAAGGTGCCTCTCATTCTTTGCACAGATACAGTCAGCACATACCAGAGCGATCATAGCAATGAGAATGTTGAAGAATACCTCTACATTTTTGTGAAGAATACAGAGTGCCTTTGACACACCTGCTCAATGTTCCACGAGTGTCTCTGCAAATTAAGTATGTCGCTTACAGCCAGAAACAGATGCATATCTTCTGCGAGAGCTTAGCAATCCTCCAAATGCTAGAGACTGCAGATGTTTCTTCCCAACCAACTGCAAGGTATCAACGATATGCTCACTAGATAGTGCCCCTAAACCTAATCCAGATAAAACACCCACTGAGGTGCAAGTCTCTACTGCTGGTGGAGGGTGCAGGTGAACACATTCTTGGTTCATTCGATGAATGCTCAGACATCTTTAGAGGGTGAACTTTTACAGCTACACTCATCCAAGCAAGTGGATACAATTATAGCACACTCCTGACTTGTCTTGCACATGTTGGAAAGGTTTTGCAAGTTTGATTGAGAGTTACATACCACAATATTTGACCTCTGAACGGCTTTTGTAGCCAGTGTTTGTGTTCTTCTTCTAATTAAGCCTCTGGCCAATGCAACCCGCAGGATGGTGGGGAATTCAAAGATTGTAATGTTATTAAATATCACAGGGATGTAGTTAGATTACCTAACATTTGTTGGAAATGGTTAGGGTCTGGCATTGGTGTTGCGAGAATAGGACTTAATATTATCAGCCCAAACTTGAATGCTGTCCAGGTCTTGCAGCAGCCTGGAACAGATGGCTCAGTTTCCTAAGGAGGTGCAAATGACAAACATTTACACTAATATGCAATCAGTGAGTAGTCCTGTTTAGTTTAGGATGGAGGTAAGATTACTGACAAAGCAAAGATGCTGCGCAAATAATATTTGCCAGAGGAACCTCTTCAGGTATGCCCTGCGGCTGAGATTATTGGCTTTCAACCATCACATCACTTAATGCTAAGGTCCTAGGGAGTGTTGCTGAACAAAGAGACTTTGGAAAGCAAGTTCAAAGTTCCTTCAAAGTGGAGTCACAGGTAAATAGGATAGTGAAGGCAGCGTTTAGTAGGCTTGCCTTTATTGGTCAGTGCATTGAGTATAGGAATTGGGAGGTCAAGTTGTGGCTGTACCGGACATTGGTTTGGCCACTTTTGGAATATTGCGTGCAATTCTGGTCTCCCTTCTACAGGAAAGATGTTGTGAAACCAGAAAGGGTTCAGAAAATATTTGAGGATGTTGCCAGGTTTGGAGTGTTTGAGCTATACAGACAGGATGAATGGGCTGGGGCTATTTTCCCTGGAGCGGAGGCTGAGGAGTGACCTTATAGACGTTTATAAAATCATGAGAAGCATGGATTTGGTAAACAGGCAAGGTCTTTTACCTGGAGTGTTGGGGGGAGTCCAAAACTAGAGGGCATAGGTTTAAGGTGAGAGGGGAAAGATATAAAAGGGCCCTAAAGGGCAACTTTTCATGCAGAGGGTGGTGCGTATATGGAATGAGCTGCCAGACGAAGTGGTGAAGGCTGGCACAATTACAACATTCAAAAGGCATCTGGCTGGGTAGAGGGATATGGGCCAAATACTAGCAAATGGGACTAGATTTATATAGGATATCTGGTTGGCATGGATGAGTTGGACCGAAAAGTCTGTTTCCAATCTGTATATCTCTATGACCCTACGACATCAATTGCAGGTGCTAGGTTTGGTTTTGGTTTGAGCCAGTAGGCATCTACCCCTCATCTGAATTGATTTTAATTTTATCAGGGCTCTTTATTGCCACAGTTTGGTCAATGCAGCTATAACATAGCAGTTAATTCCAGAGTTGAGTGAAAGTAAGTTCTTTGATCCATTTTTGGGTGAAGACAGCAATAAAGCTTGGAATACATCTGGCTGAACCAAAACTGAGCAAGCAGTTTACTGTTAAGTATGCCTTTTGATGGTCATGTCTACAACACCTTCCAACATTTTGATGATGATTGAGATGGACAACTGGTTGTATTGGATTCATTCTGCCATTTTTTTTCAAATGTGGGAAATTTTTCTCTTATTGCCAGAAGTGCATCTTAGCTGGAAGCATGACTTATACTCCCAACCTAGCCATCATTACTACTGTTAGAAAGAATGTTATTGGAGCCCAGTGACTTTTCTGCATTGGATATGAACAGCCACTTCCTGATACTATGAGAAAATGAATCAAATTGGTTGAAGACTAGCATATACGGTACTGCTGACCTTGGGAGGAAGCAGAGCTGAATAAACCACTCAGCAACTACTTCAGGCTCATACTTTGGAACACAACATTCCCAATGAGAATGGGAATATTTTTGGAACCTACTCCCCTTATTTAATTGTTGATCATCTTCATCAACTGGATTGGACAGGACTTTGGGGCTCTGATGTGATCTATTGGTTCTGGGATTAGAGATAGAGGTAAACAGTGCTGTTTCTGCTATTTAATAAGCATGTTATCTTGTGTTCCAAGTTCTCCACGGCAGACATTTGGTGCTAACTTCTGGCACGTGGCACCACACTCCTCATTGGGTTGGACCCCTAGATAGATGGTCACGGCTAAGTGAGGGATATACTGGGTTGTGAGATGACTGTAGGAGGAGGAGTGAATATTGTCTCTGCTGATGCCCTATAGTGCCTCATGGATGCTGAATTTTGAGCTGCTTTGTTTTGAATCTAACAATTAGCATAGTGCTGCTAGCACACAATACAAATGGAGAGTGTCCTTAGTGTGAAGAAAGAACTTTGCCTGCACAAGGATGGTGCAAATGGTCAGCCCTAGCAATAGTGTCATTTAATACATCTGGTGGCGATAGAACCAGTTTCGCTTTTAAATATGGCAGTTTATCAACACCAATACTTTACAATAGCAAGCTCAACATAAAGTTTGCAATAAAGGTAAAAGGTCACGATAGTGCTAAGGGACCATACAGCTGCTCTCTCAGAGACATGATTGGTTGTGGGTTTAACTTACATGTAACCACTCCTCAGGTGAGGGGGATCGTTGAGAAGATGGAATCTTCATGACAAGATCAGCTTGCACAGGAATTGTACCCAAACTGTTGGAAGCTCTCACAAACCAGATGTCCAGTCAACTGAGCTATACGACCCCCTTTTTGCAATAAATATAGGATATTTAAATCAACTACCTAACCACATTTTTTAAATCTTATGACAAACTAAGTAGCTTACAAAACAAGTTTGAGTTATATGCATTCATTTGGCCTTGATAAAAATGCAGGGAAAAATAGAACATTTTCTCTACGTAGAGACAGCTAACTGGTATGTACTCTGGTGAGTACCGACCATGATGATGTCAGGTCTAGTGACAATAATACTCTACTTCCACCAGAAGATGGTGATATTGCATTGCCAACTTCTGAAACTGTTTTATTATATCTGCTTCAGAGATAGTAGGAACTGCAGATGCTGGAGA
>NC_063332.1:116013976-116026069 GCF_021869965.1 Rhincodon typus
AGGCTGACGTTTCGGGCCTAGACCCTTCTTCAGAAAGGGTCTAGGCCCAAAACTTCAGCCTTCCTGCTCCTCTGATGCTGCTTGGCCTGCTGTGTTCATCCAGCTCTACACTTTGTTATCTCAGATTATATCTGCTATTGACTTTTTGTCCTCAACATGAAGCCACAGGTATAATTGAACATCACTTCATAAAACTGATGAATTACCTTTCTGAACTCTCTCTCTACATGGACCAAGATAATAGCACAAGTTAAATAAATTTATATTTTTCACAATGTATAATTGCTTTACAAAATCTGCTTAAAATCAGACTACCAACTATTCAATAATTCTTCCCTTCTATTGTCATACCAAACTCAAGTGAAGGGGTGTCCCCGACCAGGCCGTTCAGACAGGAGCCAGCTATGGATCAATAACTCTGGTGTCAGCCCAATTTCACTTGAGTTCTCCTATTTGCCACCACTTTTACTTTACTTCATTTTCTTTCAGCTTCACTTTTCAACCTTTAATATATATTACCTGCAGTATGAACAGACTGATGAGGTCACACTGCTACTTATCAGCATTGTGGGGCTACCTACAGCAGCGATTCAAGACGACTTGCTCACCAGGGATAACCAGAGATGGACAATAAATGCTAGTCCCGTCAGTGATGCTCGCATGAACAATTTTTTCAAAAAATGTCCAAAGTGGATACTTTCCCCTTTTTCACCTCAACTGATTACAAAACCGCATACGTTCTTTTCTAAAGAAAATGTGTTCTAACCCGAGTGCTGTAACTGTCTGGAACATACAAACAGGAGGAGGTCAATTAGCCTCCTGAGGTTGCTCTTCCATTCAATATGATCATGATTAATTGAATACTTCAATGTCCTTTGCTTACCTATCACCAGAACTCTGAATACCATTGGCAATCAGGTTCTCTTGTAGGTTTCTAAAGATAGAAAATGTTTATTATTCAACAGTAGATACGCAACCAAACCCACTCATATACTCATACAAACACTGAACGCACATTACAAGATTGTGATTGCAAAAGATAGCATGAATTTTGCTCTTAAAAGTGAGGAGCAGTATAGAACCATTTGCTTTTCCCCAGGGTGTAGACTTGAAAACAATGCAAGCCTGCAATATATTTGAATCAAAGAAGAAAGCATTTGGGATGTTCAAAAATCAAAATTTTTGCAGCTTATTATTTGCCATAGCAGATCTTGCACCACTCCAGACAAGGTGCAATCAAATGAACATTAGAACACTAGTTCTTTAGAACCTCAGATGCTGGAAGCATCCATATACAGAAAAACAGAGTTAGCATCGAGTCCAGTGACCTTTCATCAGAAGGGAAATTAGCCAGGAAAGAGACTGAAAGAAAATGAATCAGAAGAATTTATTAATTTCACTCCAATTTCCACCCTGGTCTTATCCCCATCCCATTTCCATTTCTGATTTGATTTCCATTCCTGGGAATAAGTTGGCTACTGATATCCATTATAAACCCACTAATTCTCACAATTACCTTAATTAGACATCCTCACACCCTGCTTCCTGCAAGAACTCCAATCCATTCTTCCAGTTTCTCTGTCTCTGCTCCATTTGTTCTGAAAATGTGACCTTCTGTTGGGGGGGGGTGCTCGGGAATGCTCACATTTCCCTCAACTGAGGATTCCCTTCCAAGGTGGTTGACAGGCCCTCAGCCATGCCTGACTCATTTCCCACACTTCTGCGCTCACCCCTTCCCTCCCATCTCACAACAATAGGGTTCCCTAATCCTCACTTTCCACCCCACCAGCCTCTGTATCCAAAGAATCACAAGACACCATTTCCACCACCTCCAGCAGGATGCCTCTACCAGACATTCCCTACCGCCACCCGCACCCTTGTTCTCCACTCCCCAAGGCACATTCCCACGAAATCGCAAAAGATGTAACATTTGCTCTTCGTCACTATCCAGGTAAATTGCAGCTTCACCTGGAAGGCCTTGCACTTCTTTCAATCTTGTCTACTGTATTTGCTGCTCACAATTGTAAATGAAGTGGCGAATTCTACTATTGATAAAGAAAACCATCACTTTAAAATGAAGCCATCTGGATAGAGCTTAGAAATGAAAAAGAGGGTGATTTCATTTCTGAGCTCTACTTTTGCTGGATTATACTACAACCTCAGGGAGATAGGAGAGCAGATATGGAGGCAAATCACAGAAAGGTGAGAGGGAAATAGGCTTATAGTTGTAGGGGATTGCAACTTTGCTAACATTAATTGAGATCATCTTAGCGTGGAAGGATTAGACATGTTTGAATTTTTAAAATGCATCCAGAAGAGTTTTTTTTGTGCCACTGAATAGTCAGTCTAGAGATGCGGTCATTCCAGACTAACCCTAGAGAATGAAGCTGGTGAAGTGGTTGAACATTTTGGGAATAGTGACCATAACTCTAAGTTTCAAATTCATTAAGGAAAGTGCATAAATTGTGTCTAAATATCAGAGAGGAAGCAGCTACTTGCAGCCAAGTCTACATTTGGAACATGGAAGTCTTTCAAAAGTAGAATAGTGAGAATTCAGAGCCACGTGTTCCTCTAAGGATGAAAGGCAAGGGCAGCAGTCCAAGGAACTCGATGTCAAGAGATAGCAAGAACTTGATAAAGAAAAAGGAGGGATGTGCTAGGTACAGCATATTAAAAACAGGAGAAGCCCTTCAAAAAGAGAGCATTGGGGGTGGGGGGGGCTGCTTAAAAAGAAATTAGGAGGGTAAAGAGGATCCACAAAGCATCTTTGGCAGATAGGATTATGACAAACCCCAAGATATTTTGCAAGTATATTAACAGCAAGACGATTACCAGGGGAAGAGTGGGGCCTATTAGAGACCAAAGGGGTAATCTGTGCATAGAGCTAGAGGACATGGGTGAAGCCATAAATGAATATTTCTCATCTTTATTCACAAAGACATTTTAGCCAGGGATTTCAGTTGGGATAGTAAGGTTCTAGAACATTTTAAGTTAATAAGGAGGTTGTAATAAAGTTCTAGTGGGGCATTAAGTTGCATTAATCCCCAGGACCCGATGAGATGTAACCCAGGCTGCAATGGGAGGCAGGAGAGGAAATTGCTGGGACAACAGTGGATACGCTCAGTACTTTGCTGGCCACAAGTGATGTGCCAGATAACTGGAGATTTGATCACGTGGCTCCTTTGCTCAATAAGGGCAGCAGGATTAGGCCAAGTAATAACAGGCCAGTTAGTCTAATGTCAGTGATAGAATTTTTTCAATAATTTCCCTGAGACACAGAATTAATGAACAAAGAACAACACAGGAATAAGCCCTCTGGCCCACCAAGCCTGTGCTGACACATGACGTCTTACTAAACTAAAAATATTTTGCCTCTATGCAGTCTGTATTCCTCTATTCCCTGGCAGGTACACAAACAGGCAAGATGCCTCTTAAACGTTGCTATTGTATCTGCTTCTATCACCTCCTCAGCCAGGGCATTCCAGGTACTCATCACCTTCTGTATAGGCCAAGTTACCTCTCACATTCTCTTATAAAACTTTCCCCCTTTTACTTTAAACCTATGCCCCCCGTAGTTGACATTTCTATGCTCGGAAAAAGATCTATCCGTTCTACCTATGCCTCTCAAATTTGTAAACTTTTATCACCCCTCAGCTTCCAATGTTCAAGAGAAAACATACCAAATTTGTCCAAAGTTCCAAGGAAGGGTCACTGGACCCGAAATGTTAACTGATTTTTTCCTTCACAAATGCTGCCAGACCTGCTGAGCTTTTCCAGCAATTTCTGTTTTTTTCCAAATTTGTCCAGTTTCTACTTATAGCTAATATCCTCCAATCTAGGCAACATCTGGTAAACTTTTTCCGTTTCCTCTCCAAAACGTCAACATCTGTCTGGTGTTGTGGTGAAGTGACCAAAACTGTCCACCATATTCCAAGTGTGACCCAATTAAAGATCTATATATCTGCATTATGACTTAACAAGGTGTAGAGCTGGATGAATACAGCAGGCCAAGCAGCATCAGAGGAGCAAGGCGGCTGATGTTTCGGGCCTAGACCCTTCTTCAGAAATGCATGATGACATGCCAATTTTTATATTCCATGCCATGACCGATGAAGGCAAGCATGCCATACACCTGCTTGACCACCTTATCAATGTGTGTTACCACTTTCTGGGAACTGTGGACCTGTATGCCTAGATCCCTCTCTATTTAATGATTCTAAGGGTTCTGTAATTTACTGTATACTTCCTTCTTGCATTTGACCTTCCAAAATGCACCATCTTGCATTTATCCAGACTAAATTTCATCTGCTATTTTTCCGCCCAAGTCTCCAACTTATCTACACCCTGCTGTATCAACTAGCAATCCTCTTCACTAACCACAACTCTCCTAATCTGTGTCATCCGTAGCCAGGTGCCCTTACTCCAGGCACTGCCACCACCACAGCTGATGACCCACTAAGTCCATGCTCCAGGCATCCTGAGGCCAAGAGTCCTTGCTCCAGGCACTGCCACCACCGATGATCCACAGAGCATCACTCCAATTTCCCCAATGACGTCAGAAGACGAAGATAAAAAGAGAAAAAGAGAAAGAAAGAATTGAGCAAGGAGGGAAAGAGAAAGATGCAGTCGTCTTGGAGCATGCAGGCTCAGGAGCTCGAATACTACCTACCATGCAGGCGTCGACATCTTGAAGAATTTGACAGGCATGACCTCCCCTGCTCAAAACCATGCTCTATTAGGTCCATATGTTTCTAAATGTTCTCCTGTAACAATCGTCTCCAATAACTTCCCTACGAGTGAAGTAAGGCTCATCAGCCTGTAATTCCCCAGATTATCCCTGTTGCCTTCTTAAAGAAGAAAGATTGGCTATTCTCCAGTCCCCTGGGATCTCACCTGTGACTAAAGAGGATACAAAGATTTCACACAAAGCCCCAGCAATTTCCTCCCTCACCATTCTGGGACAGATCCCATCAGGTCCTGTGGACTTGTCCACCTTAATGCTTTTCAAAACACCCAACACCTTTTTTTTTTGGAACATTGATATGCCCTAGAATGTTACCACTCATCTCTAGACTCACCATTATGTCCTTCTCCTTTGTGAATATTGACGCAAAGTATTCACTAAGGAAGTCCTTGCATCAGTATTCACTAAGGAAGTCACCAACTTCCTCCAGCTCCAAGCATAAATTCTGTCCTTTGTCCTTTCCCTAGCTGCCATCTTGCTCTTTATATAAATATAAATACTTTTCAGAGAATGCAATGGCTTAGTGGTATTATCACAGGACTGTTAATCCATAGACCCAGGTAATGTTTCAGGGACCTAGGTTTGAATCCCACCATGGCAGTAGATGGAATTTGAATTCAATTTTTAAAAATCTAAAAGAATTAAGAGTCTAATGATGACTATAAAACCATTGTCGATTGTTAGAAACACCCTTTAGGGAAGAGGATCTGCCCTTCTTACCTAGTCAGGCCGAAATGAGTCACCAGACCCACAGCAATATGCTTGACTCTTAACTGCATTCTAGGCAATTAGGAATGGGCAATAAATGCTGGCCTAGCCAACAAAGCCCTCATCCTGTGAATGAATAAATAAAGTTTGGGACTTTTCCTAATCCTCTTTGCCAAGTACATTTCATAGCCCCTTTTGGCCCTCCTAACTCCTTGTTTAAGTTTTATCCTGCTTTCTTTATTTTCTTTGAGGGCTCGGTCTTTAGTTTCTTAAATCTTATGTTTGCCTCCTTTTTTTGACCAAGCTCACAATTTCTTGTTACCCTTATCCTTAATTTTCACAGGAACACACTGGTGCCGAACTCTAATCAACTGGTCTTTTAAAAAAAATCCATATGATAAATGTGGATTTACCACAATCTACATTCCCTAGTTGCTGCCTAATATTGTCACACTATTCAATACTTGGGAATGCAGGGATTGATCGGAGAAAGTTAGCACAGATTTGTTAGAGAAGGAGATCCCGCCTAATTTAATGAATTTTTTTGAAAAGCAGACTGAATGTACTGTTAGGGTTTGCAGTCGTTGTGGTTTATTCGATGTCAAAAAAGGCCTTTGACGAGATTCCTAATGAAGGCTGGTCCAAGAAATAACAGCCCATGGGATCCAAGGTAAGTTAGCAAACTGGATCCAAAATTGGCTTAAAAACAGGAGGCAAAGGGTGATAGTGGAAGGTTATTTGTGATTGGAAGCCTGTGACCAGCAGCATACAGGGATCAATGCTGGTTATGTAAACATAGCTGTTTGCTATGTACAGTAATGATCTGAATGTGAATTCCAAAAGGTATAATTAGTAAATTTGCAGATTCCATGAAAATTGGTGGTATTGTTGAAAGTGAGGAGGATGGTCTCAGGCTACACTCTAATATTGATCAGTTGGTAAATTGGACACAGTAATGGCAGATGGAATTAATCCTGATATGTATGAGGTGATGCATTTTGGAAGGTCTAATGAGGGAAGGATATACACAATGAATGGTAGGTCGCTTGGGAGTACTGAGGAACAAAGGGACTTCAGCATACAAGTCCACAAATCCTCAAAAGGTGACAGTACAGGTAGATAGGGTGGTGAAGGTGAAGATACTTGCCTTCTTTAGCCAAGGCATAGAATATAGGAGCAAGGTTAAGGCTAAAGATGTGTGCAATTCTGTTTGTCACACTGTCTGTAGAACATGATTGCACTGGAAAGGGTGTTGAAGAGATTCATCAGGATGTTGCTTGGGATAAAAAGTCTCAGTTACAAGGAGAGACAGAATATTTATGTTTCTTGAAGCAGAGAAGCCTGAGGGACATCTGATTGAAGTATACAAAACTGAGTGAGCAATCCTTGGTCCAGGGATTCTGAGTATCAGTTGCATGCAGCTAATGTCAGTAATTCAGCTACACAAAGCCAACCATCATCGTCTTCACTCCTGATTGACGTGTCATGTGGGCTCACTTCATACTGCACTGTCATGTGAATACTGCACACCAAGCCAGGCGAGCAAATTAATCTCACCACATACCATTGTCAGGGCTTCAAGTGAAAAAAAGAGAGAAAGAGGACCTAAAACATGCATGGTTTGTCCAAAGTCACTTTCTGCACTTGTTTTAGAGCCATGGTAATACCAGCAGTTGACGTTCGCGGCTCAAAACACAAATATACATTCTCTTAGGTTGTAGACTTGCTCACCAAGCTGGCTTGTTTTTGTTCAGACGTTTCATCACCTAGCATGGTAACATCATCGGCAAAGCCTCTGATGAAGCGATGTTATTCTACTCTGCTTGGAATTTATACTGTCCGGTCCGTTATGGTGAGTACCGTCATTTCCGGTTTTGATCTGTATGGGTTTATATACGGGGTCCAAATCTATATGTTTGATGATTGAAGTATGGGTGGAGAACCATGCCTCTAGTAATTTGCTTACGTGTCTATGTTTGGCTTGGGCTACTATGGTTACTTTGTCCCAACTACACTAATGGCCTTCATTGTCCGAATGTACAGATATTAAGGAGAGTTCATTGTGCCGTTTTGCTGCTAGCTGATGTTTGTGTATTCTGATGGCTAGTTTCCTTCCTGTTTGTCCGATGTAATGTTTGTGGCAGTCGTTGCATGGTATTTTGTTAACCACGTTCGTTCTGTATGTTGTGGGAATGGGGTCTTTAATCCTTGTGTTTGTCGTAGAGTGGCTGTGGGCTTGTGGGCCAACATGATTCCTAGTGGTCTTAGGAGTCTTGTTGTCAGTTCTGATATGTTCCCAACGTAGGACAGCGTGGTCAGTGTGTTAGGTTGTACTGTGTCCTCCTGTTTTTGCCTGTTATGTAGGCATCTGTGGGTGAAGTTGGGGGGTGATATCAGTTTAAAGCGAGGATCTTGTATAAGTGTTCTTCCTCTTCCCAGCGTAGTTCTGTAGTGTTGCAGTGTGTCCTGGCCCGTTTAAAGTGTCCTAATGCAGCTTTGTTTGCGAACATTGGGGTGATTGCTGTGGAAGTTGAGGATTTGATCTGTATGGGTTGCTTTTCTGTATACACGAACATCAGCTAGCAGCAAAACGGCACGATGAACTCTCCTTAACATCTGTACATTCAGACAATGAAGGTCATCAGTTTAACTGGGACAAAATAACCACAGTAGCCCAAGCCGAACGTAGACACACATGGAAATTCCTAGAGGCATGGTTCCCCACCCATACTTCAATCAAACATATAGAATTGGACCCCATGTATAAACCCATACAGATCAAAACTGGTAATGACAGTACTCACCATAACGGACCGGACAGTATAAATTCCATGCAGAGTAGAATAACATCGCCTCATCGGAGGCTCCACTGATGATGTCACCTAGCATAATGATGAAACATCTGAACAAAAACAAGCCAGCCCGGCGAGCAAGTTAACAAACTTCATCCACAACCCGAGCTACAGATCTTTGCCAATACTTTATTCATTCTCCTACATTCTTAGCTCAGAGGTTCAGGAAGTAAAAATCTGTATGGGTAAAAATTATTGGATGGTAAACATCAGAAAATGCTGGTGGGAGTAATTTATACCATAGAGAGCAGTTTCTACAGTTGAACAAAGCAGGAAGTGAGAAATTACCGCAGATGATAATAAAGACAATTTGCGGATGACTTAAACTTTTCACAGCCTGGATCAAATTGGCTAAGGTAGACTGGATGATGAATTTGTACAATTGTTTGGTGACAAAATTTCTTGGACAAATACGTCGTAGAATCAAACTGGGGATAAAATTTTGTAAACAGAGATCATAATATATGAGACTTCCTAATTCGAACTTATTTTGAAAGCAATATACTCCAGCCCTAATTAAGAATGTTAAACCTAAGCAAATCCCCAATTTCACAGATATGAGGGGAGAGCTGGCTAAGATTGATTGGGTAAACTAAAAGATAGGCCAGTAAATAAACTTAAAAAAAACTAGTTCAAAGCATTTAACAAAAATGCACTTCACAACAGAACCAAAACTCAACAAAACCAAAAGTAACGTTTGGATTACTAAGGAGTTTAAGGATAGGGTCAGTTTAAAAGAAGTAGCTTATATCACTGCAAAGAATTGCAGTAAGTCTGAGGATTGGGACAAAGACCACAAGAAATAGGAACAGGAGTTTGCCATTCAACCCCTCATATCTGCTTCACCATTCAATAGGATCATGGCTGATCTGACATTCCTCACATCCACTTTCCAGCCCTATCCCCATAACCCTTGATTCCACTATTGATCAAGAGTCTACCTTGGTCATAATTAACACTGCTGCAGAAATCAGCAAAGGGTGTTTAGATCACAGACGTAAAAGAAAGTGAGAAAATTATCCAGAAATATCTTGTAATAAATGCAAAAACAAGTATATGTAAAAAAGAGTAGCTAAAGAGTGTTCCTTAGAAGCAGGAAAATCATAGGGAATGAGGAACTATGAATGTTATTGAACAACAATTTTATTCGAGTTAATGATAGAAAAGACAAATTACAAAGCAATAAAAGGACAACCAAGGGGTAAATAGGAGCAAGGTGATATTTTAAATTCTTTCATGGAATTTGGACATCACTGGAAAGACCAGTATTTTTAGCATCATTAAGAAACTAGTGGTACCTATCTGCTTAAAACACTGAGATCCATGTGGTAATGGTAGAACTGAATTCCAGGATTTTGCTCCAGTGACGGTGAAGGAACAACAGTACAATCGAAGTCAGGAAGGTACATGTCTTGGAGGAGAACTTTCAGGTGTCACTGATCTTGTGTATCTGTTGTCTTTATCATTCTTGTTGACAGAAGTCAATTAGGTGGGTACTGTCAAAGGAGCCTTGATGAGTTGCAGTTGTGCATCTTGTGTATAGTACACACGGCTGCCACTGTGAACTTGTGGCAGAAATTGTAAATTTTCGAAAAGTGGATAGAGTGCTAATCAAGGAGGCCGTTTTGTCCCGGAAAACACTGCAGCTGCACTGAGACAGGCAAGTGCAGGGTATTCAATCACACTCCTAATTTTTGCCTTGAGCTTGTGCTTTAAAAGGAGTCAGGTGGGGAATTACTTGCCACAAAATTACCAGCCTCTGAACTGCTTTTGTTGCCACCATACTTACACAGATTTTGAGTTTCTAGTTAATGGTAACCTCCAAGATGTTGATAATGGGGATTCTAAGATGCTAATGTCGTTGAATGTCAAAAGGAGACAATCAGATTCTCTCAAAGATGTGCATTGCCTGGCACGTGGAGTGTTAGTGGTAATGTTGCTTTCCACTTACCTCTATGCTGTAAAGCACATAGACTGCTTTAGTATCTGAGGAGTCATTAAAGAAGAACACCCCCATTTCTGACCTTATGATGGGATTTACAGGAGTGTGGAATCTGGTGTTTGGGGGTGTGGTGGTTTACTTACACTTATGTCAAGCATTAAGTTGTGCAACATTCCTACACTAAACATCCAAATAGTGCATACATAGTCCAAGTCTTCAAGACTGGAAAGAATGCTAAAAGGTGTGCAGAGTCCAGGGCAGTGCAAATCAGCCCATCAGAAATTGTAACTCCCTGAGCAATTATAGCATCTGTGTGCACGTCAGAACATTTACAGGGCCCTTCATAGTCCTGATACAACAGACCCAAGTCTAAATTTCACCTCTATCTTTCAAGATTCAAACCATGATCTCAATATCTGATTCTGAAGCATCTTGACTTGGTAGACAGAGTTGTTTCCCCTGCTCAGGGCTCTGAAACATGGGAGAAGTCAGAAGAGGCTGATCATTTAGATCTGTAAAGAGGAGAAATTTCTTCATTGAAAGGATTGTGACAGCTCCACTGTTAAAAACTCAAGGCCGAGATCGATTAATTTCTGGTGCCTCAGAGATTCAAGTTATATGGAGAATTAGGTATGATCAAACCAATGGTGTCAAGGGCTCACTAGATTGTATTTGTCTTCTCTTGCTCATTTTTTACATTCTTATGTTTTTGTTATGGATTGGATAGAGAAGAGATACAGGATAATTTCTCCCCTTTCCACCTCTAACCTGATCATATACATTTCACGGAAGGAAAATTTTAATACCTTGAGTATTGAGACTTTAAAGAGCAAACAAAACAGGCATTCCTACAAGTTTAAATAATACAGCAAACATTTATGTTTCACAGCACCTGAAATGCAATTCCAACAATCACGAACACCAGCTACAGACTCAAATGCAAACAAATTTCTGAGGTTAGCACTTAAGTCCCTTTACAAGAGTTCAAAGTAACAGCTTGAAAGATGACAGTTGAAACATTGCAGGGCTTAAGCATTCTCTCTTGGTTGAGAAAGGACAATGGAATTTGGAAATTGAAGACTTCTTGAGTGTTTTTCATTTTCAATTTGTGGTCAAGTCTCAGTCACAAACTAAATAGCCTGAGGGCCTTGCCTAAGAGGACTTCCTTTTTAAGGCAGATATCTTTCCTTTTTCTGGGCAAGATCCCTTCTTCAGCAGTTATACCAGACTAATATTTTGATCTGTCCTTATGGATGAACAAGGTATTTTCCTACAACAATCCATAGTATTGATGTTTCTATTGCCCATCCAAAGGGGCTGATGACTGAACAATTCATTCTACAATGTAGCATGTTTGACAAGCCATCAACAGTCCAGCCAAGTGCATCTGAAATGTCTTCATTTGTAGTTACATCTTTATGGGGCCAGCAAATATATAATTATGTTACTCAAGGTCCTTTGCGGTTATTTAAATTTGAATAGCTTTTGAGAAATGTGTTCAGACTACAGAAAAAATCAAAAGCACCAAAGTAAGCACTTGACCTTCCAAAGTCCATTTAGTCATGGTAAACCTTCCATATTCCATGGTATCTTTTAAAAGTAAAGTGCCCATCTTCTTCATAGGTTTTATGGACATATAATATGACCATGACATGATATGTTTATTACAGGCCTTAATCAAGGATTGGGAACAGGTCAGGAGAGCTGAATGAAAGAAGAGATAGTAGGAACTGCAGATGCTGGAGAATCTGAGATAACAAGGTGTAGAGCTGGATGAACACAGCAGACCAAGCAGCATCAGAGGAGCAGGAAGGCTGACGTTTCGGGCCTAGACCCTTCTTCAGAAA
>NC_063332.1:116026469-116045613 GCF_021869965.1 Rhincodon typus
GTCCATCCTGGGCCTCCTGCAGTGCCACAACGATGCCACCCAAAGGTTGCAGGAACAGCAACTCATATTCTGCTTGGGAACCCTGCAGCCCAATGTTATCAATGTGGATTTCACAAGCTTCAAAATCTCCCCTCCCCCTACTGAATCCCAAAACCAGCCCAGCTCGTCCCCGCCTCCCTAACCTGTCCTTCCTTCCACCTATCCCCTCCTCCCACCTCAAGCCCAACCCCCATCTCCTACCTACTAACCTCATCCCGCCCCCTTGACCTGTCCGTCCTCCCTGGACTGACCTATCTCCTCTCTACCTCCCCACCTACACTCACCTTTACTGGCTCCATCCCCGCCTCTTTGACCTGTCCGTCTCCTCTCCACCTATCTTCTCCTCTATCCATCTTCTATCCGCCTCCCCCTCTCTCCCTATTTATTTCAGAACCCCCTTCCCCTCCCCCATTTCTGAAGAAAGGTCTAAGCCCGAAACGTCAGCTTTCCTGCTCCTCTGATGCTGCTTGGCCTGCTGTGTCCATCCACCTCTACACCGTGTTATCTCAGATTCTCCAGTATCTGCAGTTCCTACTATCTTGGATACAGTGTAGTAGTACTTTTGAGGGCAATAAAAGTTGCCAACTTTCAAGCAAATTTACAAAGGAGAGTCAAGTTCACTATTGATCTCACTCTTCCATCTTGACCGTCAAGAGATAGGTAACTGGAGTACAAACCTAGGTCAATGCAAAATGTTCACATATACTCCAATCACCAAGATCTCTACAAAATTTGACAAAACCTTTATGCTTTTGTCATCACACATTATTTCAAAAGGCACTTTCCGCTGTCCGTTACACAAATTTAAAACATCTGAAATTTAATTATCTGGAATTAATGAATCTTAATAAGTCTACTATCTGACAACTGCCCCATATTGAATCTAACTTGTCCACAACCCTCATCTTTAGAGATAAGCACTGGCTCTCCGTTCATATCCTATTCTGTTAAAATCATTGTCTTGCTCATTGTCCCGCATGCCTCCTCACATCTGTAATCTTGTTTAGTCATGCATGCCTCTTGCTTAATGCCTCTGGCATTATTTGTTTGCACCCTTCTTTTCACCATACCAATGTTGGCAAAGCTTTCAGTCCCTTAATAACTCTAACCGCTCTCGCCATCCTCTTGCAACTTATGGGTCTCCAATCCCACGTGGCATCTATTTTTCATATTTATAAAATCCAAAGTGATTCACTGTGTTGAAAGTGGCATATAAATGTAAGTTGTGACTACTTTCTTTAACATATTAAATCCTTAATCTTCAAGGAATTAACATTCTCATTATAAACATGATAATTGGAGATTTTCTTGAAGCAATTCTTGTGCATCTGGAACCCTCAGAAATTTAACTTTTAAGGACTTCATCGTAGAGTTCTGATTCAAATTTGCTCATTGTCTAAGAATAGTTAGGAGATTAAAAACCTACTGCAATTTTTGGATTATTATGAAAGTGAACTCCTAAACACGTCACTGACTCCTCTTGACAACACCCCCTCCCAAAGCATATTGGCCCCAATACGCCCCACAATGGAAGACAGAGGGTGGTAGTAGATGGAAAGTATTCAGCCTGGAGCTCGGCGATCAGTGGTGTTCCGCAGGGATCTGTTCTGGGACCTCTGCTCTTTGTGATCTTTATAAATGACTTGGATGTGGAAGTGGAAGGGTGGGTTAGTAAGTCTGCCGATGACACGAAGGTTGGTGGAATTGTGGACAGTGTGGAGGCTGCTGTAGGTTGCAATGGGACATTGACATGATGCAGAGCTGGGCAAAGAAGTGGCAGATGGAATTCAACCCAGAAAAGTGTGAAGTGATTCATTTTGGAAGGTCGAATTTGAATGTAGAATAAAAGGGTTAGTGGCAGGATTCTCGGCAGTGTGGAGGAACAGAGGGATCTTGGGGTCCACGTCCATAGATTCCTCAAAGTCGCTACCCAAGTTGATAGGGTCGTAAAGAAGGTGTATGGTGTGTTGGCTTTCATTGGCAGGGGAATTGAGTTTAAGAGCTGTGAGGTTATGCTGCAGCTCTATAAAACTGTGGTTAGACCACAGTTGGAATATTGTGTTCACTTCTGGTCACCTCATTATAGGAAGGATGTGGAAGCTTTAGACAGGGTGCACAGGAGATTTACCAGGATGCTGCCCGGACTGGAGGGCAGGCCTTATGAGGAAAGATTGAGGGAGCTAGGGCTCTTTTCATTGGAGCGAAGAAGGATGACAGGTGACTTGATAGAGGTGTACAAGATGATGAGAAGCATAGATACAGTGGATACCCAGAGATTTTTTTCCCAGGGCAGAAATGACTATTACGAGGGGGCATAATTTTAAGGTGATCAGAGGAAGGTATAGGGGAGATGTCAGAGATAGGTTCTTCACACAGAGTGGGGGGGCGTGTGGAATGCGCTACCGGCAGTGGTAGTGGAGTCAGATACTTTAGAGACTTTTAAGCGACTCTTGGATAGGCACATTGAGGATAGTAAAATGTAGGGTATGCAGGGTAGATTGATCTTAGTAGGATAATAGGTCGGCACAACATTGTGGGCTAAAGGGCCTGTACTGTGCTGTACTGTTCCATGTTCTATGTTCTATGTCTCCAAACCGCTACAAACTTCACCACTCCCCTCCACTGCCCCATTGTAACAACAATCCACCTGTTCGGCCCAATGAAATTTGCTCCCCAGATCACCCAACTACCTGGCCCTGTCAGGCTCAAAAACCCCCAACTCCTGGCACTGCCAAACCAGAAACCAGCTGACAACTCCAGACAATACATATCCAACCCAACACTCCACAGCCCCACACCACCTTGCAGGTCCGACACTTCTCTGAAGTCCTCAGCCTCTCCCCCCACTCCCATACTATGCTAAGCACACTCATTCATTTACCTGGTTTTCTATCCACCCAACCCAACTAGCAACATAACCGCATTCAAATGGCACCCTACACCCCTTAGCCACCTGCCCCCTACACTCTCACTTGCCATTTTGCAGCGGCTGTCCAATTGACCTTGAGACCTTAAAACAATTTAACTCACAGCTGCAGGGACCCAGGTTCAATTCCAGCCTTGGGTGACTGTTTGTGTGGAGTTTTGCACGTTCTCCCAGTGTCTGCATAGATTTCTGCTGGCTGCTCTGTTTTCCTCCCATAGTCCAAAGATCTGCAGGTTAAGCGGATTGACCATGCTAAATTCCCTGTAGTGACTAGGGATGTGCAGGCTAGGAGAATTGGCCATGGTAAATGTGGGGTTACAGGGATAGGGTGGGGGCTGCATCTGGGTGGGACACTCTTCTGAGGGTCAGTGCAAACTCAATGGGCCAAATGGCCTCTTTCTGTTCTGTAGGGGTTCTAAGAATTTGTGAAATACAGAAGCAGCCGTCATTCCAAAAAAAAGCTGTATCTTGGCACATAAGCAGCCTTGCAGGCCAAGTGGATTTCTCCTTAATTTCTTCTAATGATGCATTCAGGATAGACCACATTTGGAATTCGAACATTCACGGACAAAAAAGTGGGTAATCCTAAAGAGGACTACTATTATTCAAATCTGTTCTGATGGCAATCAAAAAAATGTCAGCCATTGTTTCAATCACTATGTTGTCGCTATGAAAATCAAATGCAGGATGTAACACAGGAATTGCATTTCAAGATGGAAACCTATAAATTAGTAATTTTTTTTTTAAAAAGTCTGTTAAAGTTGGAGTCAGATACTCTGAGAATCTTAGGAAATTATTGAATAATTGCTCATGTGTACCTTTAGAAAACTGCAAAATTGCATTTTCTGGCAATCATTTTATATAAAAACAGTCATTTAAAGTGAGGACCATCATTTCTAGCCCCAACTCATTTCTATTTCAGTCAGTGGATCAAAATCCCCAAGCAAACACTATTTGCACTGCTAAACAAATTAAACAGCTTTTAAGAAAATGGTGCAACCCAAATATTCAACATCTTCTGCAATAATTTTTATGAAAAAATGTTACAGATTACTAAATTCATGGAGTCCCCTATATCAGCAAATACAGCATGTTATTTGTGACTATTGACACTTTCTTCATTGAAATGGCAGGTCCATTTGTGTTGTATCTTAAATGCATTAATCTGGTCAATTTACTTATTTGCATGCCACAGCAGAAATTCCTGAAGTTAAGTGTTATTCAAGTTTCAATGGGGGTATTGATGAAAAGTCCTGAGATAGTAGGAACTGCAGATGCTGCAGAATCTGAGATAACAAGGTGTACAGCTGGATGAACAGGCCAAGCAGCATCAGAGGAGCAGGAAGGCGGACGCTTCGGGCCTAGACCCTTCTTCAGAAATGAGGAGTCAAAAAAGAGTCTTTTCTGAAGAAGGGTCTAGGCCCGAAACGTCCGCCTTCCTGCTCGATTGATGAAAAGTCCTATTTGTTTTATCCAAAAACTTGTTAAACAAGAATAATGAGTGAGACAATTGCTAATGGAGAAAACTTGAGAATTTGCCCATGGTATCTGGAGTAAAAAAGTTATTTCCTCAAAGGATTTGTAAATTGCTAAAAATAAAACAAACAACTTTAAGTCTGTAATGGCTAAAAAAACATTCCCGGAGCTAATCAATCAACATATACTAAAGCTGGTACCTTACAACTTTCTTTCTAATCGGGTCAGTGGAGAAGTAAGCCCTCATCCCAATCCCTGGCCCCTTCAACTCATGCCATCCAATTCACCATGAACAGCATCATGAGAGCTCTGTTGACAGGAATAAACATCTTTGATCTGTTTATGCTTAGAGGTGTAACCATTAGACCAAAATAAACCCTGGCGTCAATACACAAGTGTTTCCATTGTACTACTTTTGATCAAAGATAAAACAGTTGATTTAAATCAATCATTCTACAATTAAATAGATTTTTCATAATTTTGTTGTAATATAAAAATAGTGAAATTACCTCAATTTACTCAGTACTGTTCATCATTATTTGCATTTTAAACTGAAAACTGGAACATTCCAAGTGACAAAATCAATCAATCAATCTGTTGAAGAACAGTCGCATTCTATTTTCTTTCACCAACACTGATCCTCCATTTCACCTATCATGTACATACCTCCACACTACTTTCTGAGGAAGCCGTGCCAGAGCTCCTGCTAATTTATGTGCAACATCATCCGACAGATATTTCACACCAGCTCCAAAAGACACAAGGACAAAGCCTTCCTCTTTAGCATCATCTGCCCAGGTCATGAAGTCCTGAGATATACATAAAAGGAATACATGTTAATGTTAAGTTAAGCATTGTTTAATGTCTCAAACTGTACATTTCCTTTTTCAGGAAGATATAACATCAGACATATCTTTGCTAAACTTGTTTTTCACATTATAGGATGTCACATGATTTACTTGCATATGGTGTAAGGCTAAAAACACAGCAATTCTTTAACATTGCCGTTATTGAATAAACAGCAATAATGGCACCCCATTCCCATGAAGGCCATTTAATTGAACCCAGGATCTTATCACTGGCATGAGAGTAGGGGAATAGAAGTTGTTATGTATTGCAAGGCAAAAACTCACCATGTGGATTCAGAGTGGACTGCTATTACTGAACCTGCTTACTTTTACATCTCGAACAAATCAATGAACAGAATAGACAGTGTAACAAAGTGTTCAGATCTTGCAATACACTACACTCCTCCTTAATTAAAACTCGTACATTAATTGTAAAAATGGTACAAATACCTAATTTTCCAAAATACAATGGCCACTCTCCTAGCCTGTCCCAGTCCTTCTGCAGCCTCCTCGCCCCTCCACATATCTTTGTCTTCTGTAAACTTAGCAACAATACTCACTTCCTTCGAAGGTTAATGTACAACAGGAACAACTGTGGTCCCAACACAGACCCCTGCAGAACTCCACTAGTCACTGGCTGACATGCTGAAAAAAATCCTTTTATCCCTATTCTCTGCTTTCAGCCAATCATCTATGCTAGTATCTTGCCCCTAACTCCATGGGATAATCTTATTTAGCAGCCTCCTGTGCAGCACCTTGTCAAAGGCCTTCTAGAAATCCAAATAGATCACATCCACTAGCTCCTCAAAAAATTCTAACAGATTTGTAAGGTATGTATTCCCTTGACGAATCCATGCTGTCTCAGGGCGGTACGGTGGCTCAGTGGTTAGCGTTGGCACTGCTACCTCATAGCACCAGGGACCCAGGTTCAATTCCAAGCGTGGATGACTGCCTGTGTGGAGTTTGCACATTCTCCCGGTGTCTGTGTGGGTTTCCTCCGGGTGTTCCAGTTTCCTCCCACAGTCCAAAGATGTGCAGGGTAGGTGGATTGGCTATGCTAAATTGCCCATATATAGCGTCCAGGGATGTTTAGATTAGGTGGGTTAGACAAGGGAAATGCAGGGGTAGGGGAATGGGTCTGGGTAGAACGCTCTTTGGAGGGGCGGTGTGGACCTGTTGGGCCAAATGGCCTGTTTCCACACTGTAGGGTTTCTGTGATTCAGTTTCTATGAACTTGCAAGTACTCCGCAATCTCATCCTTCAGAATGGACTTTTAAAACCTTATCAACGACGAAGGACAGACTTATTGGCCTATAATTTCCTGTCTTCAGCCTCCTTCCTTAAGCAGGGGTGCTACATTAGCCATTTCCCAGTCCTCCCCGACTCCAGTGATTCATGAAAGATCACTACCAGTGCCTCGACAATTCCCTCAGCTATCTCCTTCAGAACTCTGGGGTGCAGTCCATCTGGTCCGGGTGATTTATCGGACTTCGGTCCTTTCAGCTTCCCCAGCACCATCTCCTTCGTGATGGTTACTACACTCACCCCTGCCCCGACTCTTGAATTTCTGCAACACTGCAGGTCTCTTTCACAGTGAAGAATGATGCATAGTACCTATTCGGTTCATCTGCCATTTCTTTGTTCATCTTTATTACTTCTCCAGTCTCATATTCCAGCTATCCAGTGTCCACATTGCCTTTGATACATTTAAAAACACACACTTGCAATATTTTATATTACTAGCTAGCTTACTCTCATACTTCATATTCTTCCCCCCCCCATTGCTTTTTTAGATATTCTCTGCTGATTTTTAAAGGCTTCCCAAACCTCTAGCTTCCCATTAATCTTCACCACATCGAACGCTTTTGCTTTTATACGTCCCCGACTTCCCTTATCAGCCATGGTTGGCACTCCTCCCTTTAGCATGTTTCTTCTTCCTTGGGATGAATTTCCGCTGTGCTTCCTGAATTACCCCCAGAAACTCCTATCATCGCTGCTCTACTGTCTTCCCTGCCAGGCACCCCTTCCAATGAACTCTAGTCAGCTCCTCCCTCACATATTTGGAGTTACTTTTATTCAATTGTAATACCGTTACATCTGATTCCAGCTTCTCCCTCTCAAACTGCAGGGTGAATTCTATCATATTATGGTCACTGCCCCCTAGGAGCTCCTTCACCTTCATCTCCCTAATCAAGTCAGCCTCATGACACACCACCAAATCCAGAGCTGCCTGTTCCCTCATGGGCTCCACACAAGCGGCTTCAAAAACCATCTCATTGGCATTCCAAAAATTTATTTTGAGATGTTAACAACCTGAGTTTTCCACTCCACCTGCATAAGGGTCTTCTCTATGGTTATTGCAATAGTGCCTTTCTTACAGGCCTTTTCTTATCTCCTGATTTATTTTCTTCCCCAAACCCTGACTACTGCTATGAGGCCTGTACGTAACTCCCATTTGGGTCTTTTTTGCTTTTGTTGTTCATCAAATGTACCCACACGGATTTTCGTCTTCTGACTCTATCACTTCTTACTAATGATTAAATTTCATTTCTTACTATGAAGGCAACCCACTCCCTCTGTCCATCTGCCTGTCCTTTCAAAAGGACACATATCCTTTGATATTTAGTTCCCAGCCCTGATGCCCTCTCAATGATACCCAGTTGGTACTTGTCAGTTTCAATCTGCGCTACAAGCTCACTCACCTTGTTTCATATACTGTGTGCATTTAAGTGCAACACTCTGTGCTACATTAACTGCCCCTGTTTTGATGGTTGTTCTTTTATCTGCTGAGCCTGAAGTTAGATTCCTGACCCTTTTCATACTCTGTCCTCTGACTTATTTAGAAGCTTTGAATACCCTCTGCTGAGCTTTTAACTGTTACCATAAGTTTCCCCCTCCACTAGTCCTATCCACAGCCATAGTTACACAACTCATCAGGACTCTGGCACCAGCATGACTCAAGTGGAACCAATCCCACCAGAACAATTCCCTCCTCCTCCAGTACTGGTGCCAACGTCCCATGAATTTAAGGGACAACACAGTGTGGAGCTGGAGGAACACAGCAGGTCAGGCAGCATCATAGGAGCAGGAAAGTTGACATTTCAGGTTGGGACCCTTCTTCGGAAATGGGGAGGAGGAAGGGAGCTGGGAAATAAATAGAGGGAGGGGGTGGGACTGGGGAAAGGTTGGTGGGATGGTGATAGGTGGATGCAGGTAGGGAGTAGTGAGGATTAGTCGGTGGGAAGGGTAGGGCGGAAAGGTTGGGGAAGATGATGGACAGGTTGTGTCAGGTGAAGGAGGCGGGGACAAAAGGGAGGTTTGGACGTGGGATGAGGAGATTTTAAAACTGATGAATTCGATGTTAAGGCCATCAGGCTGTAGGGTCCCTAGGTGGAATAGGTGGTGTTGCTCCTCCAGTTTGCGTATGGTGTCAGTGTGGCACTGGAGGAGGCCCAGGATGGACATATCACCCTGGGAGTGGGAGGGCAGGGGGAGAGAAAGAGTTAAAATGGTTGGCAACCAGAAGGTGTTGACAATTATTGCATACAGAGCTCAGATGCTCCATGAAACGGTTCACGAGTCTGCGCTTGGTCTCACCGATGTAGAGGAGGCCACATCGGGAGCAAAGGATACAGTAGACCAGGTTGGAGGTTGTACAGGTGAACCCCTGTCAGATGTGAAAAGTTTGCTTTAGGTCTTGGATGGAGGTGAGGAGGGTGGTAGGGGAGGCATATGGGCAGGTGTAGCACTTCCTGCACTTGCAGGAAAAGGTGCCGGGTGTGGTGGGGTTAGTGGGGAGAGTGGAGCAGACGCGGAGTTGCGGATTGAGCGGTCCCTACAAAAGACAGATAGTTCCCTCCCCACCCCTATCTGCCTTTCGTAGAGACTGCTCACTCCGCGACTCCCCTGTCTGCTCCACTCTCCCCACTAACCCCACCACACCCGGTACCTTTCCCTGCAACCGCATGAAGTGCTACACCTGCCCCTACACCTCCCCCAACATTGTGTTTCAGATTTCCAGCACAATATGTTGTAGTTTAAAATATCATTTATACTTTATGAGAACGGAACTGTTTGATGACACATGGATTTATGTGCCATCTAATTTACAAAGATGCTGCTTAGTAAGTCTGGGTATGGCAATGCCTCTACCAATAAGGACTCACTTCTCATACAGCACAAGTGCTATTTCCCCTTTACATTGGTATTTCTTGGAAATTGTTCTGATGAATGCAAGACAAAAAGAATTTGTGGAGGCAGAGAAAACAAGTTCTTTTCTATCAAAGCACTATGTAAACAACTATAAGATCAATAATAAATGCTTGAAAGAAAATTTCTGGTCAGGAAATAACTGCAAAGAAATAAAGTTAACATTTTATGTTGAAAGTTTTTTGTTCTTATTTTAAATTTCTAGTTGTACCCCAACAGCTTGGCTGGAGGTATAGCTAGTTCTGGAGTAGCAATTTGCAACTCTTTCTATTTCCATGATTGTGGCCTAATCGCAGGCATCATACCATGTCAGTTTATTGCATTGGTCAAAACCTTGGCCTATATTTTGTTGTTTGTTTGGCCTTCTCGAAATCAAATCTTAATGTGTCTACGTTCACACCCTACTGATGTGAGGAGAGAGTTTCTTTAATTCTAAAATGTAGATATAACAGTCTCACTTGACAATAGTTTCCTTTTGTGGAAAGTAACTCCATGCCAATTTCATTTATAGTTGTGCCTTAACCAATTCAAATTTTCATGAATTCCAGCATTCCACAGAAGCAAGCAGTATGCATCTTGAACACTGATTGAAAGTTATATCAAAAAATATTTGACTCCATCATGGCAAGGAGATCCATTTATCCTTCCCTAATATCCTACGTTAGATACTTTCAGGCAAATGTATAACCTTAATGTGCAATTACACTAGTTGCACCTGGTTGACTTCCTCAATTATCCTCAAATATGCCTTTTGTGCTAACTTGAATGCATGTGTACTCCATCTTTCAAGTTACTCAAACTTCCTCAAAATCAACAGAGTTCAAAAACCTTGTCACAATGTTCTTCAGTCTTTTAAAATTTCATTTAAGAAGTTCCATTCTCACTATTTTCCTGTGTGCATGGATTGAGAAAAATTTAGTGTGTACATTCACAGCAAGCTGCCATTATTGAACTAACTTCATTGACATTTCCAACAGATAGCACAAAAACAAAATCAGATTTTGCACAATATTGCGTAAACAGTTAATTGTGAACTTAGATTCACAAGACGCCAGTTGTTGCAGTTCCACTGATACAACTTGCTAAGCATACATATCCTGTTCAGAAATACTGAAGCTCCAAATGACTTGATTACTATTGTGATTTATGTCAGTTGTATGGACTAGCCATACGTACCAAAATCTCCCAACAAGAACTGTGGGAACGAGTTATTCTGTGGTTTTTTTTCTGGGTCTGTACTACAGTTTTTCAGACACTGTGGTTAATCTCCTTTAAATTAGCCACTTTGTTTGGGCTGGATGCTATTTTATTGCCATGCCTGTGGTGGCCATCCTTACTTTGCTCATCGTGTCATTAACCTCTCTGTGCCCGATGTTTGTGACTAATGGAATCAGACAACTGTATGGCTAGTTGACTCCTCTAAAAGCCTGATGAGGACACAGCCCAAGAACAAGAAACACAATGCTTTGGCAACAGTGTTTACTTTGGTCTCTGTGCCTGCTGTTGCATCCAAAGAACCACAGAGCAAGACTTGGAAATTGAAGGAGCTGGAGCTGAAAATGAATGACAGGGTGAGATTGCATCACTATTACAAGCATGCCTTTCCTTGGTAGCATTCTGGGAAGAATTTCTTCACTGCTTTGCAAAATTTTGACAGGAAAAACAAACAAATAGAATACGAAAGGCTTAACTGACTAAAATTGACAATACCACAAAATCTAAACAAATGGCTTTGATGCTCAATCATCCAAGACAGCAATAGTGGTCAGTTTCTCAAAAGCACACATCGTTATAAGCAACAAAATTGATTCCAAAGTAAATCTAATCAAGAATTCAGCAGGTCTAGCAGCATCTGTGGAGAGAAATCAGTATTAACATTTCAGGTCCAGTGATCCTTCCTCAGAACTAGAAACTGTGGCATTTCTCTCCACAGATGCTCCCAGACCTGCCTGGGCTTTTCCAGCAATTTCTGTTTTTGTTTCTGTTTCTGATTTCCAGCATCCACAGTTTTTTCCATTTTTATTTTGCTGAAGAAGTTAATGGGTTCAATGAGCACCTATTCTATCAAGTAAGGATAAGAGTAGAAATGCCAGGGAGTCATACTAAACTTTTACAAATCACAGCCCTTAGCTAATCAGTGTTCAGTTCTGGGCACTACATTTCAGAAGGACATTAAAGGTCTTAGATTGCAGAGGAAATTCACTGAAATGGTACAAGTTGTGAAACTTCAGTTATATGATTAGGCCTGCAAAGTTAGGGGTTTTTTTCCATGGAGCAGAAAAAGTTAAGGGGATGGAGTGTTCACAAGAAGGAACAATTTTCACAGTCATTGAGAAAATTGTTTCCAATAATGGAACTGTAGCCAAAAGGACAGTTTTTTTAAAAAGTAATTAGCAAAAGTATCAGAAATAATGAAAGGAAAAAAATTGAAGCAAGTCACCATTACCTGGAATGCACAGCCTGAAATACTTGAAAATTATCATTGAATCAGTTTCCAAGTAAATTAGATGAATATTTGAAGAGTAATATTGTACAAATTGACAAAAGAGCTGGGGATAGCTCTTCAAGGAGCTTGAAAAGAGGACTATGGACCAAATAACCACCTAATGCGCTGCCATTTTTTGATGCTTTTGTACTTTAACAATATCACTGGAAGCATGCAACAAGAACCCAAGTACAAAAATATTACAATGAACATTTTATAAAACTTTATCAAATAAAGAAGCTTATCACAATCCATATTTCCTTAAATGGTAAACACATGACACAGGATTCTCAGAGATAGGATCCTATTGCATTACATGTTTCAAGTGACTCAATACCAGATGGAAAAACACAACAGCACTTCATTGGAGGCTGTACGGATGATGTTACCAGCAGGGTAATGAAACATCTGCAAACTAACGAATCAGCTCGGCAAGTGAACCAACCACAGCATCCATAACCCGAGCTACAAATCTACTGAAGAACCTTAGATTGTCTGCTTACCCCACTTACTGATATCAGCATTACTAAAAGTCAAGAAAATCCTCCAGTTTTCAAGTCGTCAGGAAAAGGTAAAAACCACACCATACAGACTTCAGGATCACTGGTGAGCGGCACCACATTGCCATGAACTAGAAAGTCCAGGGCAAATTGTTCTAGTGAATGGCTAAGCCAATATACTGTAGGAACAAATACTTATTCCAAGTACTAGCATTGCTGGATTAAGAACAATTTCAAATTTGTGCTCCACATAGAAATGTTAAAAATACTCTGAATTCAAACTGATCATAGATTAAAAAAAAAACTTGCATTTATATTGCAATTCATAAGCACCACATGTCTCATGGTGCTTTACAGTTAATCAAACAATTTTGAACCGTAGTACTTACAAAAATGCCAAATGGTGTGCAGTAGGCTTCCACAAGCTGGTTCACTGCTCCACTAATCTAAAAGACACCAGTTCTGAAAGGACAATTCTTACTCAATATTGCACAGGAGTGTCAGTCAAGATTTCTGGTTTACATTCACACATTGAGACATGGCAGACATCAATGGAATTAGGAGATAGCAAGAACTGCAGATGCCGGAGTCAGAGTCAACACATTATGTAGAAGGAGGAATGCAGCATATCAGTCTGTATTTGTACGCACAAATTTTGGAGGGGTCTTGAACCCACAACCTCGCGTCAAAGGTGATTAATTGCTATCAACTGGACCACCTTTGACACACCAATTAGGCTGGAGTTCTTCAAATCATAAGACGGATATTCTGTTAGAACACCTTAAGCAAAAGAATCTGCATGAAAATACCAAACAGTATAAATCGCTTTTGTTTTTCTAATCATTTTGTGGTATGTGGGCATTGCTGGCTGGGCCAGCATTTCTTGCCCATCCCTAGTTGCCCTTGAGAAAGTGGTGGTGAGCGACCTTCTTGAACCGCTGCATTCCTCCTGTTGTGGGTTGACCCACAATGCTATTAGGGAGGGAATTCCAGGATTTTGACCCAGCGACAGTGAAGGAATGGCGATATATTTCCAAGTCAGAATGGTGAGTGACTTGGAGGGGAACTTGCAGGTGGTGGTGTTCCCATATATCTGCTGTCCTTGTCCTTCTAGATGGAAGTGGTCGTGTGTTTGGAAGGTCCTCAGACAGCACCTTTGGTGAATTTCTGCAGTGCATCTTGTAGACAATACACACTGCTGCTACTGAGTGTCGGTGGTGGAGGGAGTGAATGCTTGTGGATGTAGTGCCAATCAAGCGGCTGCTTTGTCCTGGATGGTGTCAAGCTTCTTGAGTGTTGTTGGGGCTGCACTCATCCAGGGAAATGGGGAGTATTTCATCACACTCCTGACTTGTGCCTTATAGATGGGGGACAGGCTTTGATGAGTCAGGAGAGGAGTTAATCGTGGCAGTATTTCCAGCTTCTGGCCTGCTGTTGTAGCCACTGTGTTAATGTGGTGAGTCCAGTTGAGTTTCTGGTCAATGGTAACCCCAAGGATGTTGATAGTAGAGGATTCAGTGATGGTAACACCATTGAATGTCAAGGGACAGTAGTTAGATTGTCTCTTATTGGTGATGGTATTAGCTGGGCATTTGTGTGGCGCGAATGTCACTTGCCACTTGTCAGCCCAAGCCTGGATATTATCCAGATCTTGTTGCATGTGAACATGGACTGCTTCAGTATCTGAGGAGTCACAAATGGTGCTGAACATTGTGCAATCATCAGCGAACATCCCCACTTCTGACCTTATGATGGAGGGAAGGTTATTGATGAAGCAGCTGAAGATGGTTGGACCTAGAACACTACCCTGAGGAACTCCTGCAAAAATGTCCTGGAGCTGAGATGATTGACCTCCTACAACCATGACCAGCTTCCTGTGTGTCAGGTATGACTCCAACCACCAGAGCGTTTGTCCCCTGATACCCATTGATTCCAATTTTGCTAGGGCTCCTTGATGACACACTCTGTCAAATGCAGCCTTGATATCAAGGGCTGTCAATCTCACCTCACCTCCGGAATTCAGCTCTTTTGTCCATGTTTGAACCAAGGCTGTAATGAGGTCAGGAGCTGAGTGGCCCTGGTGGAATCCAAACCGGGCGTCACTGAGTAGGTTATTTCTGAACAGGTGCTGCTTGGTAGCACTGTTGGTGACACCTTCCATCACTGTATTGATGATCAAGAGGAGACTGATGGGGCGGTAACTGGCCAGGTTGGATTTGTCCTGCTTTTTGCGTACAGGACATACTTGGGCAATTTTCCACTTTGTTGGGTAGATACCAGTGTTGTAACTCTACTGGAACAGCTTGGCTAAGGGAGCGGCAAGTTCTGGAGCACAAGTCTTCAGTACAATTGCCGGAATATTGTCAGGGCCAGTAGCCTTTGCTGTATCCAGTGCCTCCAACCGTTTTTTGATATCACGTGGAGTGAATCGAATTGGCTGAAAACTGGTATCAGTAATGCTGGGGCCCACTGGGGGAGGCCGAGATGGATCATCCACTCGGCACTTCTGGCCGAAGATTGCTACGAATGCTTCAGCCTTATCTTTTGTGTTGATGTGCTGGGCTCGGCTCTTCCATCACTGAGGATGGGGATATTTGTGGAGCCTCCTCCTCCAGTGAGTTGTTTAATTGTCCACCACCATTCACGACTGGTTGTGGCAGGACTGCAGAGCTGGGATCTGATCTGTTGGTTGTGGGATTTCTTAGCTCTGTCTATCACTTGCTGCTTTCACTGTTTGGCGGCTTCACTAGGTTGATACCTCATCTTCAGGTATGCCTGGTGCTGCTCCTGGCATGCCCTCCTGCACTCTTCATTGAACCAGGGTTGATCCCCTGGCTTGATGGCAATGGTTGAGTGGGGGATATGCCGAGCCATGAGGTTACAGATTGTGTTGGAGTACAATTTTGCTGCTGTTGATGGTCCACAGCACCTCACAGATGCCCAGTCTTGAGTTGCTAGATCTGTGCGAAGTCTGTCATTTAACACGGCGGTAGTGCCACACAACACGATGGAGGTTGTTCTCAATGTGCAGGCAGGATTTCGTCTCCACAAGGACTGTGCAATGGTCGCTCTTGCCAATACTGTCATGAACAGACACAACTGCAGCAAGCAGATTAGTAAGGATGAGGTCAAGTAAGCTTTTCCCTCACCACCTGCCGCAGACCCAGTCTAGCAGCTATGTCCTTTAGGACCCAACCAGCCTCGATCAGTAGTATTGCTGCCGAGCCACTCTTGGTGGTGGACATTGAAATCCCCCAACCAGAGTACATCTTCAGTACTCCCTCTAAGTGTTGTTCAACATTGAGGAATACTGATTCATCAGCTGAGGGAGGACAGTATGTGGTAATCAGCAGGAGGTTTCCTTGCCATGTTTAACTTGAAGCCATGAGACTTCATGGGGTCCAGAGTCAATGTTGAGGACTCCTAGGGCAATACCCTCCCGACTGTTTAACACTGTGCCATCTCCTCTGCTGGGTCTGTCCTGCCAGTGGGACATATCCAGTGATAGTGATGGTGGTGTCTGGGACATTGTCTGTAAGGTATGATTCTGTGAGTATGACTATGTCAGGCTGTTGTTTGACTAGTCTGTGAGACAGCTCTCCCAATTTTGGCACTAACCCCAGACGTTAGTGAGGAGGACTTTGCATGGTCAACAGGGCTGTTTCTGCCATTGTCTTTTCCGGTGCCTAGGTCGATGCCAGGTGATCCGTCCAGTTTCATTCCTTTGAGTCTTTGTAGCAATTGGTACAACTCTGTGGCTTGCTAGGCCATTTCAGAGGACAGTTGAAAGTCAACCACATTGTTGTGGGTCTGGAGTCACATGTAGGTGGCAGATTTCCTCCCCTGAAGGACATCAGTGAACCAAATGGGTTTTTCCAACAATGGCAATGATTTAATGGTGATCAGCAGACTCTTAATTCCAGACTTTTTTTTTTTGAATTCCAATTCCACATCTGCCGTGGTGGGATTCGAACCCGGGTCCCCAGAACATCAGCTGGGTTTCTGGATTAATAGTCCAGCGATAATACCACTAGGCCATTGACTCTGCCTAGGCAGAGTCAATCTAGTGACATAGAAACAGTAGGTCATTCAGACCATCAAGCATGCCATTGCTAATGAAACACTTCGATACCTTTTACTCACCCCATCCCCGTACACAATTAGTAACTATAAATCTATCAATTTCTACTTTAAACATACTCAGTGAGCCTGCACAGCCCTCTGTTGTAGAGGATTTCCTTGTTTCATAACCTGCTGAACAAAACAATTTCTCATTTCAGATCCAAATGATAACCCCTTATTTTAAATTGTGCTCCCTAGTTCTAGACTCCCTAAATAGGGGAAACATCTCATATACATCTACCCTGTCTATCCCTTTGGAGTTTGAACAATGAGGAGTGATCTCATTGAAACTTCAAAAATACTTACAGAATACAAACCCAGTTTACCCAGCCTCTCTTCACAGGACAGTCTCGCCATCGCTGAAACCAGTCTGATGGACCTTTATTGCCTCAGAGGGAGGGCAGCATCTTTCCCAAGATAAGATCAAAACTGCACACACTCTTGTTGCAGTCTGACCAAGTTTCCATACAAATGGAGCAAGACTTCGCTACTCCTGTACTCAATCTGACCTCTACTAAGCCAAAGGATCTTAGTGCCCTTGAATTAATACTAAGTGTATGTCTCTGACGTATGCCTCAGTCAAAATTTATAATCATCTGGAGCATGACAATACATCCCATAATTGTTTCACAGAGGAAACTGCAAAACATCAACTGAGCACAAAACAGGCCATTTGAGACAGCAAATATAGTGGCATCCATTGCAAAGCTGCAAAGTTATTTTCTTTCCATGTATTTTTTAAAAATAAATTCATTAATGGGATGTGGATGTCGCTGTCGCTGTCTAGGTTAACATTTATTGTCCAGAGCGCAGACCAAAATCGATCACATTGCTGTTGGTCTAGAGTCGCATGTAGGTCAAATCAGGTAAGGACAGGTAATGCCTAAAGGACATTAGTGAACTAGATAGGTTTTTCCTACAATCAGCGACAGTTTTGTGGTCATCATCAGACCTTTAATTCCAGGTTTTTTTTTTTTTAATTGAATTCAAAATTCGACCAACTGCCATGGCAGGTTTTGAACTGTGGTCTCCAGAACATTACCTGGGTCTCTGGATTAATAGTCTAATGATAATACCAATAGGCCATCAGCAGCATATTTTGCACATAGTATAAGATATCAAAGAATATTTGAGACAATTAATTTAATTATCAAGAACCTAAACCCATTGCTGAATTTTTACATTAGTGGTATTATTAATATTAACAATGCCCATAAAATCATTAACAAAATAACGAGTAATAAAGAAGTCAATCGTGAGGAACTCCACTCAGCATCATTTTCTGGTTAATAATTACACAACAGACAGCTTCAATCACTGTAAATTGCAACTATATTTCTGAACATTTAAGTAATTTATCAACAATATCCTGGACATGCAGGCAGTAACCAAATACACACTATTCATTCATGTTAAACCTCACAAATCAATCAATCAATTTGGTGTACAAGAGAAACAAAAGCAGAGATAATTTTGAATCTGTTAAACACCCTTGAAACACAGTTGGGGCATTGTGCACAGTTTTACATACTCAACTAAAATACCTAACAGTGCAGTTTCCTCAATGTACCAAAAATGAAATTCTCTCAGCCAGTCTCCAAGGCTCTGTGGTATAACTGTAGCATCCCTACCTCTTGACCATGCAATTTTGGTTCAAATCCCATCTGTCCCGAAGACGTGTCAGAACATGTCGATGTCAATTAAAGCAAGCATGAAGGATTACATTGTGATTAATGGCAAAGCAATTAATTCCACTGGTCATTAGCATGGCAACAAGGTGGTAAAAACTGTAGTTGAGCACATTAAGAATTAGAATAGGTGTTTAGAGAAAAGTGTAGTCAGAATGTTTAAAGCTGTCACTAACTGTTGAATATCACTACTTTGCAAAAAATTCCATTGCTGATTAAAATAAAGAAGATCTGAGCGAGAGAGGGATTTGAGGTATCTACACTATGCAAAACTGACCTATTATTGGGATGTAACAAAATCACTGAAACATTACAGGATCTTTAAGATTTATCTGAGCCACTTAGACATAAATGCAAGACAATTCCAGGATTATTGACTATTTTAATTATTGAACTGCATGAAACAACCATTAAAACATAAAAGGCATGGTCTCAACTTGAGCCACTCCCTCTCTACTAACATTTCTTCAGCTTCTTTAACACACAATTCTCATTTTTTGCAGAGTGGAAGAAAATAACAAATAAAGTAAAATTGAAATCTTTCAAATTTAAAAACATCTAATATTTAGCTCAGAGATAACAAGATGTAGAGCTGGATGAACACAGCAGGCCAAGCAGCATCATAGGAGCAGGAAGGCTGACGTTTCGGGCCTAGACCCTTCATCAGAAATGGGGGAGGGGAAGGGGGTTCTGAAATAAATAGGGAGGGGGAGGCGGATAGAAGATGGATAGAGGAGAAGATAGGTGGAGAGGAAACAGACAGGTCAAAGAGGCAGGGATGGAGCCAGTAAAGGTGAGTGTAGGTGGGGAGGTAGGGAGGAGATAGGTCAGTCCAGGGAGGACGGACAGGT
>NC_063332.1:116065613-116099578 GCF_021869965.1 Rhincodon typus
GACAACAAGGTGCAGAGCTGGATGAACACAGCAGGCCAAGCAGCATCGTAGGAGCAGTAGATTTTCTGATGAAGGGTCTAGGCCCGAAACGTCAGCCTTACTGCTCCTACAATGCTGCTTGGCCTGCTGTGTTCATCCAGCTCTGCACCTTGTTGTCTCAGATTTTCCCACATCTGCAGTTCCTACTATCTAGAGTTTATGTCAATACAAGACTGCCATTTGGGACATCATAAACCTGCACCCTTTTCCAGCAGACCATGGAGAACATTTTACAAGAGCTACACCAGGTTACCATTTATCTGGATGACATACTAATAACAAGCATCTCAAGTGACCTACTTGGGTTACAGAGTCAATGAAACTAGGTGCCAACACCTGTTGAAAGAGAAACAGAGGGCGATCAAAGGAGGCCCGGATCCCATATCTGTACCGAAGCTTAGATTTTTCCTCGGGTTAGTGAATTATTAGGAAAAAGTTCATACATAACTTGGCCTCCATCTTGGCACCTTTACACCTGCTGTTGAAAAAGGGTCAACCTTGGAAATGGTCGCATAACCAAATAGTCTTTAGTGAAGTGAAAAAAAGCAGCTAAGGTGTTAGCCCACTACGATCCTAAGTGAGAGGAAGTGCTGACGTGCAATGCCTCCCCATATGGCATCGGGGTAGTGTTAGCTCATAGGTGGCCCAATGGAGAAGAATGCCCAATAGCATATGTTTCCTGGGCTTTGACGGATGGCAAACGCAAATATGACCGCCAAACCTTCCTGCTTTATCTGGGCAGCTTTGGTATAAGGATGTTCCACTAGTACCTTTACAGACAGGAATGTGTCATAATAACAGATCACTAACCCCTGCTAGGGCCACTGAAGGACAATTGGGCAGTGCTACCCACAGCTTTCACTAGAATTCAGCATTGGGACCCTATTCTCAGCACGTGCAAGTTAGAACACTGTCCAGAAAGTCAAGTGGCTAATGCAGGTGCCTCGAGCCACCTCCCACTGGCAGATTCTCCACTGGTGGTGCCACCGCTGGAAGGGTCCGTTTTGGTTTTTAACTTCCTGGACACCCTTCCAATCATCATTGACAATATCCAACTGCGGACCCAAAAAGAAAATCCTGTCCTAGTGAGACTAAAACAGCTGGGGACAATGGGGGGAAAACAGAGGGGCCATTGCAATGCAGACCGGAACCTTTCTGGAACTAGCAAGACCAGATAGCCGTAGAGGACGGCATATTACAATGGGGAGCAAGGGTGATTGTCCCGAGTAAAGGTTGCTGCCAAATACTCGCTGAACTCCACCAGGATCATCCACAGGATTCCGAGATAAAGATGCTAGCAAGAAGCTATGTCTGGTGGCCAGGGTTCAATGCTGACATAACTGCGTTAGTGGGTCAATACCCAGAGTGCCAACAAAGGACAAAAATTACCATCAACAGTGTCCCCACATTCATGGGAATGGCAAGGAAAACCCTGGACTTGGGTGCAGGTTGACTAATGCTGGCCCTTTCAAGGGGTCAATGTTCCTGGTCATTGTGGACACCCAGTCAGTGGGTGGACATGCATAAAGTTCATTCGGTAAACTCAGGGATAACGATTGAGAAGCTGCAAGCATCATCCACGGTACACGGACTCCTGCAAGTGTTGGTCACGGAAAATGGCATGTCATTTACCAGAAAGGAATTTGAATATTTTCTAAAGTCAAATAGCATTTAGCACACAAGTCTCCATACCATTCATCACCCAACGGTCTAGCGGAAAGAGTGGGCCAAACGTTGAAGGCAGACTTTAAGGGCAGCCTACAGTGTCAACTGATACCAAACTGTTCCGGTTTCTGTTTGATTATAGGACCACCCTACACACAACAACCAGATAGCTCCAGCAGAGTTGTTCATGGGTAGAAGATTCCACACTCAGTTATACCTGATATTCCCAAATGGGTGGGGTAGACATGAAACGCGAAGGCCAGGCACATGGTCTCGCTTTGAGGCAACAGACAATTTACTTCAGGAGATGAAGTTTGCTGCTGGAGTCATGGGGTTGGCCCTGTATGGTTACAAGGCAAAGTTGACATGAAGTCAGGTCCCATCACTTAAAAAGTTCAGGTAGGTGATAGTCCTGAACGCTGATCACCTGAAAATTGTTATATCACAAACAGGCAGGAGCAAAACATACCTGGCCCCTCAGAACAGCCAGAAGGCCTGTTGGAAACCGTGAGTTCTTCCCACCTCTGCCTTATGGTGTCGAGCATATCTCGAGAGTCTAAGATGGATGCAGCATCGATACCCTTACTGCCGGAAGAGGAGGAAACTTTCCCAAGGTGCTCCGGGGAGATAATGTTTTGTGTGCGTGTGCGCATGGGTGGGTGGGTGGTGGTGGTGGTGGAGAGAGTGTAGTGATTGGAACCAGTTTGACCTCGTTGACTATGAGGTCGTTGGCCAGGTTAACAACCCCAAGCAATCAGGAAAGCCCTGGCTGACCAATATATCCAGGAAAACTCCCATTTTAGCTACCTTAAAGACCTCAGTTTGTGGTTCTGCTTGCACTTCAGCCCCATACACCTGATCTTTGGACACCTGGTGTGGAGGAGAGCGGGCAAGTCGGAGGATCTCCTTGTGGATCTGGTCCTGGGCCTGGCCAAGCTGGCAGCAGGCCGTGGAGGGGTCATTATGGCCGAGTGCCTGCCCCTCTTCAGTGCCTATGTGCGGGCCTGGGTGTCCCTGGAAAAGGAGCACACAGTGTGCACCAGCGCTCTCGATGCCTTTCAGGAGAGGGTGTACAGCGCTTTATTTTTCCCTCGAACTCTATTCTGATTTGATCCCTATCCTCCCCCTCACTTTTGTTCACAGAGACATTGCCCCCAGAGGATCTCTGCTTGCGATTGGCTCTTTGGTCACATAGATGTATTTCCACGTGGTGGACTATCAATAAAATTGTTCACACACTTGGCGCTTTTACCGTGTCTCACACCCACACACGCACACAAAAAACTATATCCAGGAGATTAGAATCTCTTCAGTTCAGGCAACTGACTCTGAGCTAGCTGGTCACAGTATACTGTGCACAAGTAAATAAAGGTGACTTGGTGACAGGATACCGGCCTGTGTAATCATTTCAGGGTAAATTAATTGGCTTTCTTCAAGCTGGATGCATTTTCCTTGAAGTGCAGAAAAAAGAACAATTTCTTCCTTTAATGGCACACTCAAGCTGTTTGACTACCTGGAACACAATCACATTGACAAACACTTTCTGCCTGTCAACATCGACAACTGATCACCACTCTACAAACCAATTAGCTATTTATATAATGAAATCAAGAGCTGTAGATGCTAGAAATATTTAATAAAAGCAAAAATTGTTGGGAAAACTCAGATAGTTCAGCTCCAGTGACTCTGCTTTCTCTGTACAGATGCTGCCAGATCTGCTGAGTATCTCCAGCAATTTGTTTTTGTTCCAATCAGCACTTGCTGCTAGACAAATCTCCATTTATACACGCACATTGACTCCAGTTCATTTGTATTAACTACCTAGTGCTTGAACAAATAGCAGTATAAACAACGCTTACAATGAGTGTCAGATAATATACTTTTATAAAGTACACTTGTTGTTTTAACAATCCTTGCTTTATAGAGTAGTCTTCTTTCCATCTCAGTCAACAATAAAAATACAGATAAGTAAAAAAGGTAGTCTTTACAAGACAGAATAAGTACAAGAACATGTCCCAGGTACGTTGCCATCATGCATCATGACTAAATTAATGAATAAGCAGGCCAATGATGAAACAAAATCCAGCAGAGGTCAAAGTCATATCACAGGCAGATTAGTTTTTTTTTTAAAAAAAGGATGGGGTTGATTCAAAATAAGTGTTTAACCTGCCTTTGTTAATTGCCACTTAATGTGTTTCCAGTATCAAGTTATTTTATACAAGTGAGCTCACACTGAAATGCAAACAGAAAAGAGGAGTAGGCCTTTCAGTCCTTGGAGACTGCTTCATTATTCAATAGGATCATGGATGATCATCAGTACTCTGTTCTGACTTTCTTCCCATATCCTATGATCCCTTTAGTCCCAAGAACTATAGCTAACACCTTCCTGAAAACATTCAATGTTTACCTTCAACTGCTTTTTGTGGCAAAGAATTACACAGGCTCACTACCTTACAAGTGAACAAAATTTCTCATCATCTCCACCCTAAATGGCCTATCCCATACTCTCAGACCATGACCTTTGGTTCTGTACCCCAGTCATCGGCAACATCTTTCCTGTGTTTATTCTGTCTATTCCTGATAGAATTTTGTAGGTCACCGAGATCTCCCCAGCATTCTTTTAAACTTCAGTAAATATAGTCCAGTCATATCCAGTCTCATAATACAAGAGAGTCAGGGGGGCAGAGCTGAGTATGGTGGCCATCAAGGAAAAGGTGCTAGTAAAACTGATTGGCTTGAAGATGGACAAATCACCTGGACCAGATGGACTACTCCCCAGAGTTCTAAAGAAGATAGCTGAAGACATAGTGGAAGTGTTAGTGGTGATCTTTCAGGAATCACTAGAGTCAGGGACGGTCCCAGAGGACTGGAAAATCACTAACGTAACTCCCCTGTTTAAAAAAGGAATAAGGCAAATGACTGAAAATTACAGGCCAATTAGCTTAACCTCAGTCGTGGGTAAGATTTTAGAGTCTATTGTAAAGGATGAGATTTCTGAATATTTGGAAGTGCATGGTAAAATAGGGCAAAGTCAGCATAGCTTCATCAAGGGGAGGTCATGCCTGACAAGTCTGCTAGAATTCTTTGAAAAAGTAATGAGCAGGGTAGACCAAGGAGAGTCAATGGATGTTATCTACCTGGACTTGAAGGAGGTCTTTGATAAAGTGCCACCCAGGAGGCTGCTGAGTAAGATAAGGGCCCATGGTATTAGAGCCGAAGTGCTAGCATGGATAGATGATTGGCTGTCTGGCAGAAAGCAGAGAGTGGGGATAAAAGGGTCTTTCTCAGGATGGCAGCCGGTGACAAGTGGTGACAAGGGTCAGAGTTGGGACGACAAATTTTCACTTTATACATTAATGATCTAGATGAAGGAACTGTGGGCATTCTGGCTAAGTTTGCAGATGATACAAAGATAGGTGGAGGGACAAGTAGTATTGAGGAGGTGAGGAGGCTGCAGAAGGATTCGGACAAGTTAGGAGAGTGAGCAAAGAAGTGGCAGATGGAGTACAACGCGGGAAAGTGCGAGGTCATGCACTTTGGTAAGAAGAATAAAAGCATGGACTATTTTCCAAATGGAGAGAAAATTCAGAAGTCTGAAGTGCAAAAATACTGGGAGTTCTAGTCCAGGATTCTCTCAAGGTAAACTTGGAGGTTGAGTCAGTAGTCAGGAAGGCAAATGCAATTTGGCCTTTATTGCGAGAGGACTTGAATATAAAAGCAGGGGTGTACCACTGAGGCTTTATAAGGCTCTAGTCAGGCCACATTTTGAGTATTGTGCGCAGTTTTGGGCCCCATATCTCAGGAAGGATGTACTGGCCCTGGAGCGGGTTCAGAGGAGGTTCACAAGAAAGGTCCCAGGAATGAAAAGCTTAACATATGAGAAACTTTTGAGGACTCTAGGGCTATACTCATTGGAGTTTAGAAGAATGAGGGGGGATCTAATTGAAACTTACAGAATATTGAATGGCCCGGACAGAGTGGATGTTAGGAAGATGTTTCCATTGGTAGGAGAGACTAGGACCCGAGGGCAAAGCCTTAGAGTAAAGGGGAGACCTTTTAGAATGGAGACAAGGAGAAACTTCTTCAGCCAGACAGTGGTGAATCTATGGAATTCACTGCCACAGAAGGCTGTGGAGGCCAGGTCATTGAGTACATTTAAGACAGAGATAGATAGGTTCTTGATGATCAAGGGGATCAAGAGTTACAGGGAGAAAGCGGGAGAATGGGGTGAGGAACTTATCAGCCATGATTGAATGGCAGGGCAGAGTCGATGGACCGAATGGCCTAATTTCTGCTCCTACGTCTTATGGTCTTAATACATCAGTACTTCCTCCCAGGAAATCAGTCTAACAAGCCTTTGTCATACTTGCTCCACAGCCAGAGTATCTTTCCTTAGATAAAGGAAACCTAAACTATACATGATACTCCAGGTGTGGTTATACAAAGGCTCTGTTGCAGCAAGGCATCCTTGCTCCTGTACTCAAATTCTTTCTGCCTGCTACATCTGCATCCCTTCTGGCACAAAAAAAAACTGGAAAGGTGGCCCATCTATGGTTAACAAGGGAAATTAGAGATAATATCAAATCCAAGGAAGAGTCAGAAAATCAGCCAAACAGAGCAGCAGATACAATTTAGATTTAGGTTTAGATTTCAGCAACAGCAGGGGGAAAAGAATATATGAAACTAAGCTCACAGAGAACATACAAACAAACATAGGTGTATGTGAAGAGAAAAGAGATTAGTGAATTAAGTCTCTTACAATCAGAAAAAGGAATGCTACATTGGGCAACAAAGATGGCAGACCAATTAATTACATATTTTAGTTCTGTGGTCACAAATGAGGACAGAAATAGCATCTTAAAAATACCAGGAACACAGTTGAGGAAAATCAGTATTACTAGAAAAAGGTGTTGGGAAATTGATGGGATTAAGGTCCAATAAATCCCCAGGATATGTTCATCTCAGTCCCCAGCATACTCAAGGAAGTGGTTATAAAAATAGTGGTCATCTTTCAACATCCTATTGAACAATTTCCACTGATTGGAGGGTAGCTAACATAACAGAACTATTTGAAAACTGAGGTAAACAGAAAATTATAGACTGGTTAGCCTAACATCAGTAGTAGGGGAAAATGTTAGAATCCATTCTAAGAGGTTTAAAAGCAGAAGACTTGAATTGGATCAGTGTCAGGATTGGGCAATGTCAACCTGCATTTAAGAAAAGAAAATCATGCTTGGCAAATCTACCGAAATTTTGCAGGGAACAGAAAGTTGATAAGGATGTAGCGATGATTCACTTGGATATTATTGAAAGCTTTCAACAAAGGACTCACATACGAGATTAGCATGTAAATTCAAATCCCATGGGATTGGGGTTAGTGCACTGACATAGATAAGAGAACAGATAGCAGACAGGAAACAACGAAGAGAAATAAGTAGGTCATTTTCCACTGGCAGCTAGTGACTAGTGGGATACCACAGGGACTAGTACTTTGAACACAGGTATTCATAACATACACGAATGATTTAGATAAGGAAACAAGTTGAGTTAGTGGGCAAACGCATAGCAGAGAAGTTCAATATGGACAAATGTGAGGATATCCACTTTCATAGCAAAAGCAGAAGGCAGATTACACAAAATGGCAATAGATTAAGAAAAAGGGAGATGCAGAAAGACCAGGGTGTCCTTGCACATCAGTCGCTGAAACTAAGTATGCAACAGGCAGTTATTGTGCATTTGATATGTTGGACTTCATAGCAAGAGGATGGAGCACTGGAAAGAGAGTTGCCTTTCTGTAATTGTACAGGGCTTTGTTTTTATACTCTAGGTGCGATTTAACCGAAGTGATAGAGAAATTCAGCAAGTCTGGCAGCATCTGTAGAGAGAGAGAGAGAAAGAGACAGAGTTGAAGTTAATTTCCAGGTCCACAGACCCTTCATCAGAATTGAACCTCATTCCTCTTCCTATCTATGCGGATACTAATATGGAACGTAACTGGCGGCTGGTCTCGCACCCTCAGAAGGATGTCCTGCAGACACACTGACATCCTTGAGCCTGGCACCTGGAAGGCCACTTACCACCCTGGAAGCAAATTCACTGCCACAGAAATGTTTGTCTGATGCATGACTATAGAATCCTCTATAACTTATCTTCCTCCTTCCCTGTACAGTTGAGTCACCCATGGTTTCATAGGCTTGGATATGCCTGCACTCTCAAAGAATCATTGCTTCACCAATTTCTGAAGTAGAATACCAACAAGCAAGTGTGATATAAATCAGGAGACTCCTACACAACTGCTTGATTTTCTTAGGCTGCCTGGTAATCATCCATTCCCTCTGTGCTGTATGCTTCTAATCTGTGGTGCAACTAGCTTCTTTATATGTAGTATCTACATAGCTCTCTGCCTCAGAATCAGCTGGAATCACTGCTATACATCTAATTCCAAAACCCAGAACTCTAGCTGATACAGCTGGTGATATTACGTACATCCATGACAAA
Source organism: Rhincodon typus (assembly GCF_021869965.1). NCBI lineage: Eukaryota > Metazoa > Chordata > Chondrichthyes > Orectolobiformes > Rhincodontidae > Rhincodon > Rhincodon typus. Next base: position 116,073,816 of record NC_063332.1, read on the forward strand.
AACATACAGCTGGATGTACACTCCACTTGGCCCTTCTGACCTATCATCCCATAATTCTAATTTGTTACCCTTAGAATAAATATGAACTTGCCTTGAAAACTTAAGTTACTTCTCAGGAAGAGAAAAGAAAGGTCTAGAGAGACTTTAACACAAACTAAATATCCAAATGTTACTTGAGATTCAAAATACTGACTATGCCTACTCATGAAATCAGTTGTTTACCCTGCACTTGTGACACCATGTTGCCTGAAGCAATATGGTAGCCCTCTTTAGCAGCCTTATTTCCATTCCTGCTCATCTCCCACTGTGGAGACTTTTTTTCTTGGACGAAACCGTAGTTAAAGCACTTCTTCCCTTGTATCCCAAATTCCTGCTTTGACACAAATTCTCTGTTACACAGTCTCAGTAAAGTAAAGTCTTCCTCACTCTGTGTGGTGTACTCTCAACGTTTATGCCTCACTCCAGGACTTAAGCTCATAAACTAAAGTAACACTTCAGTCTAGGTATGCCGAGAGACTGCTGCACCTACAGGTGCTTTTTAAGACATTAAATCAATGCACGCATGCCCCACCAGATGGATACAAATAAATCTGCAGCACATTTAGAAAAGAGGAGAGCTCCCAGCAGTGCGCTAGTTAATATTGATATCTCAACACTAATTTTAAAAAATTATCAATAACTGTCTGAAATTTTTCAGTGTGCAATTGGTTTTGACTTTCCACATATTACAATGACAGCTTCCAACAGCTTCATTGGATATCTAAGGTTATATTTCTGAGTTTCAGTGAAAAACACAAAAGGACAGAAACTTTGAATTGGTGTGTAAAGTGCAAAAAGATAATCAGTAAGAACTGGAGTATGGACAACTGGATTTACTGCAGATTAGGATAGGATGCGTGTGTTAGATTTTCAAGTAAAGATTAAAAACAAGAGAGAGAATGGGATACTGATTGAAAGATAAGCAGAGGCATCAATCCAGTGGTAATGTAGGGTTTCAGTGCATAAAGGTAGAGTTAGGGAAACACATCTCGTCGGTAATAGACACTGCAGCCACAGTATGCTAAATGTGGAGGAAATGAATGCATCAGATGGTGGTTGGAGTCTGATCAAGCACGCTGCTTTGTACTGAATGGAAATTGGTTTTAAAGTGTTATTGAAGCTACGTTCTTCCAAATGAATAGAGAGCATTCCATTACACTACCACGTGCACAATATGGTGAAAAGACTTTGGGAGGCAGGTAATGAGACACTGACCGCCAAATGCCGAGCCTCTGAGCTACTCCTGTAGCTGTTTTGAGAGATTAGCCTGATTAAATTTGTTGTAAATGGTGATACCAACAGTGTTGGTGATGGAATTAGACCATTGTACAATTAAATGTCTAGAAAGAATTGTTGGACTCTAGCTGGTCACTGGTCATAGGTCATAGCCTGACACTTGAATCACAGACATTTGCTACTGATCAGCCCAAATCTGAGCACTGTTTATGATTTGCTACATTAAGCATGGACTATTTAATAATGAAGAGTTGCAAATGAAACTGAACACAAATTAACAGCAAATGGGATAACAGAGATTCATGGGAGCAAAATGGAGGTCGCACTCTAAAGTCAGTTAAGTTGACCTCAAACTTCGAGTTTAAGAATCTCCATAAAATAGCCATTTCTACATTCCTAACCCACATCCCATAGGCTCTACTCTTGGTGAAAACTGACTGAAAAGATTTGTTTAAAGAAATTTTTAACTGGTCTAGCTTTGTGCAGAGACTAAAGTGTAAATCTACTCTGGTGATTTCAATCTTTTTAATGAAGATATCACTTGTTTGTGACATTAGGCAAGTTCTGTTGACGAAAAAAGGTGCCTGATGTTGAGCAAACCTCCAGTTGAAGAAATATGTTTTTTGCTTAAACGCTTGTGTAACGTTAACTCCTAACCACTCAACTTGGTACATCAATGGAAATAATTGCAATTAAATATGCTTAGAGTTTAGCTGATCTATGAATTCTGGACTCGGTCTAACTTCTGACAATAGAAATAAAGCCTTCCAACTGCATGAAGCATTTCATTCTAAACATACACAAATCCAAACTATAAAATTTGTTAAAGTATTTGAAGTAGGAGTCTACAGCTATTTTAAAAGCATGACGCGAGGTGGATGAGAAACAATGTAGGAGGTGAAACACAAAGCAACTAGGAATTTCTGACAAAAGGCCACTGTTTAATAAGCCTCCATACTATGCTCTAAAAAATGCATTTTTAAAATTTAACTGCCTAACTGCTACTGAGACTGCGAAGGATCAATGAATCAGAAGTACAGAATCACCCAAGAGGTCAGTGGGCATTACGTTCAGAAAATGCACATTGCAAGCACACCAAACAAAATATTTCTGCCAAAATCAACTGGTCTGTACCAGATGTTATTGGCTTAAGCTTTCAGATCATAGAATAAAGCTGTTTCAGTTAAATTTCCAATAATTCAAAAGCCAAAACTTCAAACTGGGGATGGGGCTTCAGCTTCAAAGCTAATTTGCTTTGGGACCCAGCAGGGAACCTAAAAGTTTCAATAGTCGCTTTTATCCTAACCACTCTACTGACTCCAACATCAGTACGATCAGTCAGTGAGAACCATGCAGACCAAGCCAAACCACAACCAGTGGGCAGCACTCATCCAAACCCACTGGTTACACAGCCTCATGGAATTCTTGGCTCCTGTGCAGCTGACAAGAAGAGAGGTGCAGCAATGGGTTGGTTCAGCATTTTCCTGGGGTGGGGAGGGTGTTGGTACAGGATTAAAAAAAAAAGTGTCAGAAAATGGTGATGGAGGGAAGTGAACACTATCAAGTCATGGAGTAGATGGGTTGGTGTGCGTGGGCAGGGAGTGAGGAATTATTTACAGAGATAACAGGTTCTTAACACAAACAGACAAAGAAATACTGGCCACAGGATAATTAAGATCACCGTAGATACTATGCTTGCCAAATGGTTTCTACTGTGAAACATAGCTGGAAGTGCAGCAATTAACAATTTGGGACACAAACTCTAACAGAATACGACAACTAGCACCATAATAGGAGGATGTAACTCAACTTCTTCAGTCTATCCTGTATGACAAGGGAACATTTGGATAGAAGGTGTGTTCCACATTTCTGAAGATGCCAGGATCGGAACAATGTAATAGTCATTGCCACTCCCTGGAAGATTCAGACCAAGATTTCTGCTACAAGTAGAAGAAAGCAGAAATGGTGCACCAACCACAAATCCCAAAACAGCAATCTCTACTACCTCAGACAAAAACGGTAATAAATGCATGCAAATATCCACTGTTTAGATCCAGTTTCCAAAGTCACATACCCATATTGATTTGGAAATATAAATCACTAAAATAACAAAATATAAATCTGAAGTTAATATCCTGCAATTCCTGACCTAAATCATGCTATGGCAGTACCTTTACAATGCACTGTGTCAGCCAGGCAACTCAACACCCTCGCAATCAATAAATATTACATCACCACAAATGCCCACATTGAGTGAATACATTACAGAAAAATATTCTAAATTACCTTCTGAGAAAGATTTAAAGTTCAACAGGCATTTTAATCTATTTTTCCTATCAGCTACCCTCAGAATTTTGAGACAACTCTGAAAATCAATTTTGCCTTGGATTTTTTTTCTAAAAGTGACAAATGCCATTAAACCAGACTTGTTTTAAAGCTTGTGCTTGTGAAGATACTGACTACATTACAACATGAAAATATCAAATGGTTCTGCAGTTTATTCAGTTTCAACTGTTGAAAATCTAGATTCTCACATTAGGCATAGGTTTATGACAAAATAAATATTTGCAATTTATTTTTAAATTAATAAAGGTTTGAACTGTCACACATTATATATAAAGATTTTAGTACGCCATGACCTCCAAAAGCCCTTGACAAAACTGAAAAACTGAACAAGAAGCTTAAGCCAATTAAAAGTCGAGTCCACTTTTAACATTGCCTGATTTGGCATTGTTTCACTTTAATGTGATAGGTTACTGCAACCAGAAATCTTGTTGAGCATAGAGACTTAAATGAATAGAGTTTACTGCAATAATGTACCTGACCAGAATGGTGCAATAAATCCCCACTCCTCTTCCCCAGAACAGTGCAGGCCAATTACATCAAAGAACAGCCATTACCCTCTTCCTTATCCAAAAGGCCAAGGCTCTGCAGCCAGCTAATAGGAGCAGCCCCAGGGACAAGCAATGCCCCAACAGGCAGCCTGGAGCCTGATGAGTATACACCACAGCAGGTTGTGTACCTTACATTTTTCCTCAAACTTACTTTAACAGTTATCTAATTTACCAATGTAGGAATTTAGCCATTTAGTATTTAAAAGGTTTTTTCTGCTAAGGAAGACTCTGTGGAAATAAACTAGAGTTTTAAAGATTCTCATACAAATCCATGCTTCATTTAAAGTTGTAATTTTCATGAACACAACCACACGTGAACACAACCTATAGCTGCGAAAACAATGAAAAGCAGCAACAGCAGGTACTATCATGCTCAAGATGAAACACCACTGTGACCTGGCAAGCTTAATCTTCAATATTATATTCAGTTCTGGTTGATAAAAGAAACCAAGTTCCAGCAGTATAGAGGAGTATCAAGGTTGAACTCAGTGGGTTGAATTGAGTGAACGAAAAACCAGATTGAAGGCAAATGGGAAGTGACCATGTTTGGATTGATAAATTTAAGTTTAATCCAGAACCAGTCATATAACCAGCCATGGAAACTAGTTTCATTTGAGGTCACCTAGCAATCGAAATAACCAAAATCAACCTTTATGCATTTACAGGGATGCATATTACGAGCATGCATATCCTGTCTCTATAACCAAAGTCAACCGCTAGTTATAGCTATCACACCTCACTGCTGTAGCATGCAGGAAATAAAGCCCTGCTATTCCCAGAGTTGTCAAAAGAAGTACTCAAAGATGCATTAATAGACATGACTTTAAGAGCTAGTTTGAAGAAAGCATGAACCAGGTATCAGTACTTCAAAAAAAAACTATTCAACTTAATTAGACTAACTACAGGTAAACAATTATGAACAGTCATCATATAACTAATTAAAACTCCTTATAACCACCAACCCCCATAAATCTTCTGATTATAAATAAACACAAGGGAATTAAAATATGGGTGTTATGGACAGAGGGAAACCTGGGAAAAGGAGGAGGAGTTGTGGCATATTCATAGTGTCTTCTAAAATGTTCTTATGCTGATCAGAACACTGCTTCCCAATCTTCCTTCTCCAGAAGTATTCACTGTGTTGCAGGAGGCACAGAGAAAGTTCACACTTAAATAAAAAGACGCCTAATTTATTAGATGTCATGGTTTATAGTAATTGTGGAGAAAATACACTGTTTTCTTTCTGGCTTAAATTAGCTTTTACTGCAGAGAACAAAGAAATAGTTCCTGAAATGGTGAAAATCTGAAGACTTCTCTCTATCCAACCCCATGTTGTTCAACTAACTGAGAATTAACCACAACTGTTGGCAGGCAGAAGGGCTGTCATCAGTAACTGTTCACTAGCCCAGCTGGATCAAACTAATTAGTTGTGTGTTGCCAACCAGAACTTCATTTGTACACAACCCTTTGGCTCCAGTTCAGCTGCAAAGTACTGCTGGAATCAGCAATGTAAATGGTGGGTACAATGTGGGAATCAGGTTACTTGTTTTCAATACATGCAGCAATCCTCCAGCAAACAGTTTGCTCATTGCAACCCACAATGAAAAAGTACAGAAATTTCGTTTTTAAAAAAGCATGGTTCATAGGGGTTCTAGTGAATCTCCAGTTAATATACAAAGCCCATATACAACAGAACACCGTTAATGACAATAAAAGTAAAACCATAAATAATTCTCTTCTGTTCCAATGAAATGTCAACTCAAACTAAAGAAAAACTTAACACACTCTCTCCCCCCATAGGTGTTACCTGACCTGGAGTGTTTCCAGAATTCTGTTTTTGTTCTTTAGTTCCTGTATTACAGTACTTTGCTTTGCACTAATACAGTTAGCAAGTAGAAATTGTCAAAAGGCAAATTCTGGAAACGTTTTGACAAGTGATCAAATATCTGGCTCCACCCTGATCTGTCTCCTTTTAATACTGAACAATAAACTTGTCCAAAAACTCTCCCTCAATGTAGAAATCTGATAGAAGAGATTAGTCTTCCTGTCATGTGGCAATAACGCATTTTGATACGGAATGAGAGGGTTTTATAGTTTAATTTGAGACTAGACCACAGATTTAAAAAGGAAGATTAAGTGCTGTAGCAATTGGTGTTTGCAGAATTAAGTGTAGAGGAGAGGACTTAGAGAGATTCCCCAGATGATTAGGATATGATGGTTAAAATCTTTACCATCAGCAGGAAAGCAGGAACACAGCTCAAAAATGGTTAGTATAACCAACGACAGAGGTTGCAGAATTACCATAATGTAACACCACAGATCTGAAGAGGACCTGGAATTTCAAGCCAGTATACAAAGGTGCAGGCAGTCAAATGAAGGCAAGAGAGAACTTTTTTAAAAATGTTTTTAAATAGTACTTTCACTAATGCAGGACATCCCAAAGTACTTCACAGAAAAATATTTTGAAGTGTAGCCATTTATGTTGTGGAGAACAGTGCAGCCGGTCTGCACACAGCAAAGTCCTACAAAGAACATGGAGATAAGAAGCAGATGATCAATTTTAGTACTGTTGATTGAAGTACTAATGTTAGTCAGGACATGAGGAACTCAACCACACAACAAATAAACTCTTGAATTTTATATCCGGCTAAGAATTCAGATTAGAAGAAAATGGTCGAAGTTGTAAATTAATGACTGTTTATGCAAGTGGAGCCCAGCAAGACAAGCTCACTACAAAAAAGGTCAAGTCAAAAAACAACAGGGCAACCGTTGCCTAATGTGGAGGATTTTCAAATCACTACATTGAGGTGCAATAAATCAACTTAAGCGAGTAGAATTCCAAAGATTAATGACCCTCATAGACGAAATTCCAGCAACAGCTTATTTTGACACTGTATCCCCAAGTTCAGGATTCACATATTAGAGAAAGCATCCTCCCAACATCTTCCACATCAAGCCCCCTCAGAACCAGTGTGTTTTAATAAGATCACCTCTCGTTCTTCTAAACTTCAGTAAGTACAAGTCTAACCTGCTCTATTTTTCCTCATAAAACAAACCCTTCTTTCCAGGAATCAGCTCCTCTAAACCACTTCTAACATAGTATCAAGTACTAAGTCCCAAAACTGTAGCAGTATGCCAGTTGTGGTTTTACCAATGTCGTGTACAGCTGTGGCAAGGCTTTAACACTGCAAAAGATCAAGTTTCCATTTTCCACCCTAATTACTTGCATGCTACCCGTGTGTGTTCCACGTATGAGAACACCCAGATCTCCGTTCCACAGCATTCCTCATTTTTCACAATTTAAACAATTCTGCTTTCCTAATTTTACTGCCAGTGGACCACCTCACTATGTGCCTTTTACAATCTCCTGACAACTTGCTTTTCCTACCCATCATGGCGTCGTCAGCAAATTTTGCTATAGTATACATGGTCCTTTCATCTAAGTTACTAATACAAATAAATAATGATTATATTTTTCTGTCAGAGTTCTGAATGAGTGCAGCTTCACCCAAGTACTACAGAGCACTGCAGACCAATGAAAATAACACTAAAAAGGCTAGAATAATTTAAAAAAAAACAGGTAGGCAGTTACAAAAACATTAACAATGACAGCAATGTCCATAAAAATGTGACAAGAAAAATCTATATTCACAAGATAAAAGCAAACAATACCAGTGATAGCCTCAATGAGAAGTTTAAAAGCTCAAGTCAAGGATGAACAGGATATAAAGGCTGTACACAAATCAAAACTGACAACAAACTAGGTGAAATTGCAGGCTACTGAACTGAATTTCTTAAAATGGCTAAATACTATTGACTGAAACAAGCCAATGTTGACCTGCAAGATATTCCGGCGAAAGGTAATACCATCAAACAGGACAGTGTTCAAGAGTTCTCAATAACTTTCAGAAATGGTGACCAAGCAGTAAATCTGAGAGTCATCATCATATAAAATTAAAGCTGATTCCAAGCTTGGAAACAAAATGAATGAAAAGGAACAAATTATTGGAGTTATGCAAGATTACCCTCAGGGAGACAATGGCATGTTGACTGCATTAAACGTCACTGGGAAACTGAGGAGATGAAGGAGCAACAATGAAATGTGGCCATACAAACTCCTACTGTATCAATTCTATGCTTCAAATTTGAATATTTAAGAGTGATCACTACTTTAGTAAATTGCAAAAGCGCATAGACAATATAATATTGAGTGAAAAAGACAAGTTAAGATAGCATAACATCTTCAGTCTGGTGAAATCATTCAATCATTCAACTGGAAATATCCCACAGTCCTATATTTTTAAGGAATAACCAATCCTACCCCACAAAACCCAAGATCTACAATTCAATCTTCTTGATAATGAAATGTAAACAATTATACTAACTATATTATAGACACAAAAAAACACTGAAATTGCAAAAGAAATTTAATAAAGACTGGGTGAAACATTTATGTGTGGGCAATGGCAAAGACCTCAGCAGCATAGAAGAGTGGGCAGCAAGGTTAAGCCCATGGACTGTACATTCTTGGTCTACCCATACAATCCGCATGCTTTCACACCACCCACAACACAACAAATACAACATAATCAGTTTTGTTCTCTTGAATCTTTTCTTCTATTGCCCAACATTTTTTTTTTCAGAATTTCAAGGCAGAATGCAGGAAACTCCCTTACAAATTCTCTTTTCAAAGACCATCTGTGCAAATTTACATTCACTTTACTATTACAGGCAGAGAACAATGTGATTTTTCCTTGCTGCCTTTCATCCTATGATACAACAGTAGATCAATTTACTGGTGAACTCTGCATTAAACATCAGGTGGTGTAGCTCAGAAGCCAGTGTCAGTCATATTTTCAAATGAAAACAGAAGGCACAAGATTTTCTAGCCACTGCCTTTTCTGGACTCTCTTGGCTAGGTGTTTTTCCTGGGTTCTGTTCACCACTTCAAATGCCCTTCCAAACATTCAACATACAGAGGTCTTGAATGTCAGATACCATCTCCTAAATATATACAGGATGTCCAGCAGGTCATGAACAAGTGTCAGTTCACTGTATAGCATACCTTTGGGTACACTATTCATATGGTGATTCACAGCAGACATTGCTCACTTAGTAACAACTACATGCTGATGGAATTAGCACCTGATATAGTTCAGGACCTCAGATACTGACCTTGCGTTGCCAAGGGAGATAGAGGATAGGTTCAACACAGTCAAGGTCTCTTCAGTCTTTTTGTCCTGCTAAGAAATGTTATACAGAACTCACTTCTAGACAGGCAAGTGCACAGATGATGCAGTTTTGGGGAGGCAATGGCCTAGTGGTGTTATCGCTGGACTGTTAATCCAGAGACCCAGATAATGTTCTGGGGAATAATGTTCAGGTTCGAATTCTGCCATGGCAGATGGTGGAATTTGAATTCAATAAAATATCTGGAACTAAGAATCAAATGATGACCATGAACCCATTGTCAGTTGTTGGGAAAATTCATCTGGTTCACTAATGCCCTTTAGGGAAGGATACTGCCATCCTTACCTGGTCTGGCCTACATGTGATTCTAGACCCACAGCAATGTGGTTAACTCTAAACTGCCCTCTGGGCAATTAGGGATGGGCAATAAATGTCACCTGGTCAGTGACACCCTCATCCCATGAACGCATAAAAAAAAAATAACCAAGAGCTGCAGACTGCCTCTGTTGTCTTATACAAATCCAAGCTGCCAACTGCAGCCTTTGCAACATGTATGTGAATTTTAGTATTACAATGGGGAAGGTCGAACCCCTCAATTAAAATGAAACACAAGTCCCAAATCTTTTATGGTGGGAGTAGAGGTTCCCTTCTAATAATTAAACCCAAAAACCGAGAGAAGCTCGCCTCACCTTTGTAATCTGTTAAAAGAAAAAAAAAGTGGTTAAGTGAAAGAAAATCCCTGATATTCACTTTATAAGTAACAAGTAACAATTTATTTCACCCTAACTATGAACAAATTAACAGAATTACTAATAAACCCAACAATTCCCCCTTAACTACTAACTATTCCTTAAATGAACTAAATTCTATCAGTATGCTGTTCCAATAAACAAATCCCACTTATATAAACCTAAGTAATAAGAAAATAAATTACAACTTAGTCTCTTGGAAGTCTACACACCTTTCTTTTGCTGTTCTCAAATCATAAATGCCTTTCCTCCACTGATCTAGCTGTCAAGGATGTTTTCTCTGAAGTGTTCTGAGGGGACTTTTAGCCAGAAGTGCCATGGTACCTTATATGGATAGATAGCACTTTCTTAGAGAGCTTAGCAATTTCTTGTGAGAGTTACATGCTTATTTCTCAGATGGCAGTTCACACTCATGATTTTCAAAAACCCTCTCCTTCTATACCTTGGATGACAACAATTTTCCTACAATAGTACTGGTCTGAGGTTGCCAAAACCATCAAATTTAAACTCAATTGGTTTTCAATCGCTAAGTGCTTAGTTTAAATTAATTGGCTGACTCCAGCTGGTTGCCAAAAGATCAAAAGAAGCCTAAGGTTTCCAATCACGCAGTCAATTGATATATGTTCCATTTCTAGAATCAGCTGTACATCTTCAGCTACATACTTTTTTCTGTATAAATCCCTAAGCTTAGAAAGGCATTTTACCTCAAAGAAACCACACCTACAAATGAATTCCAGCTTCCAGCCTTCCAATTCATGAATCATCTACACAACTTCATAACTTGCCTTGCCAAGGAAGATAGAGTGTAGGTTCAAGACAGCCAAGGTCCCTTCAGTCTTTTTGTCCTGCTAAGCAATGTTATACAGAACTCACTACAATACAGGGGTGTGCTCAGATGACAGTTTGATAGAGCCAGTCTGCAGCTCTTGATTAGGTTTCTGCTGTCTTACACACACACATGCAAACTAAGAGCTGCAGCCTTTGTAACATGTGAATTTTAGAATCAAATGATCTTGAGGTTTATGAAACCTACATGTGAAACTATTAAGCTCCCATTATCAATCTGATAGATGGAGTACAGCAACATCCTGGACCAAGCTCTTCACAGGCATTAGAAAATCTGTCCATTTGCTACAAGTGGTATGAACCCCAAGTACAGCATTGGACCAAAGCAACTAAGGATTTGGTATATTTTTGTTTTGGATCTCAGGAAGGCAAGATTGAAGAGCTTTCTCACTTCTGATCTACAAAGGGTATCTACTTATGTATGAACTGAAGACACATGACAAGGAAAATGTCAAAAGGAAAAAGGTGTTCGTGATAGAATGCAATTCTGCTTGATGTTACTGCAGATTTCAAATGGTTCTGATTTTGCCCATGGTAGCATCATAGAAAGAGGGAATCACACTGACTACTTTAGTGGGCAGCTAATTTTCCTCAGCAATGGACCATGTCTGGCTAGATGTGTGAAAGCATTGGCAAGAACAATTAAAGTAGTACATGTGGAGATTCCCTTTGTTCAAAATATTGCTTTTCCAGCTGCTGAAATGACATGTTAATTGTGGATATTCTACTTCTACATGATTGGGGTTTGAGATGGATGCATTCAGGGCAACACCTAGAGTCCGACAAGGGCAACACAGACAAATGTTTATCACAATATGTTCAGCAAGCAGATGTCATTTTAGTTGTTGCAAATGCCATAGTCACTATTGTCTTTCTACAGGGTAGCAATCCTTGCATTACACATTGTGGCACTGCCCACCTCTCTACAGAGATGATAGGCACTCCATTGCATAAACTGTCTACTTTGCTTAATGAGGTCAGATAGAAGAGCATCAGGGCCTGCAGGTTTGCCATTTCAAACCTAATGACTCTGTTGCTAATCTCCTTGACTGTTGGTTCAACACCAAACTCTTGCATTACAGGTTGGTTCTCTATGTTGTCCAGAGTTCCACTGGCAACTGATCTCCGTAGACTACAAGTGTGTTCCAGCCATCTCTCCAACTGTTTGTTACAGTTAACGATAACCTCCCATGCTTTTGCTCTCAAATTGAAGGTGGTTTCTTTGCTGACGTACCAGCAGCTTTTTCCGTCTCATCATGCATGTTCCTTGCATTCACTATAATAAAAAAATCTGGATAACCTGGCAAAGTTGTAACTATTGGCATAACACCCAGCAGTTTGTTGTCCTTTAAAACAGTTGCAATTTCCTTGCTCGCATCTTGCGAAGATCGCTGATAATTAGTGAGTGAATCACTTGGATTCAGTGACAGCAGTCAGCATTTGTCCACTTCATCTCATGGTTTGGATTGCTGTATTGGAAGTGATAGTTGAAGTATTTGACCTCAGTTTTGCCCTAAATCTAAGATGCTTGTGCATCAACTGTTCAATGGAATCAAGTGATAGCTTGAAGGTTGACAGGGCTAATCTTGACTTTCTCAAAGGCAAGATCTAAAAACAGGGTTCCTAAATTACTATATATATCAAAATTTATTATTCAAAAGAACTGATGCTCAAAACTTTAGTATAAGTTCCAACAGTACAGACATTTCCAATACACAGCTAAGTGTACACAAATCAGTTCAAAAAGAAAGCAACAGTAGCTGGTGACAATGGATTTCTCCCCATCTCCCTGAAGATTCTCATTTATATTCAAAGGTACCTGCAGCTTACAAAAGTAGACTTCCAACTGCTAGCCCAAATAGTAAATAAGCTTTTAGAGGCCATCCATTTTGGTAGGAATAACAGCAAAATGGACTATGTTTTAAATGGTAAAAAATTGCAGCACGCTGCTGTGCAGAAGGACTTGGGTGTCCTTGTGCATGAATCGCTAAAAGTAGGATTGCAGGTGCAGCAGGTAATTAAAAAGGCAAATAGAATTTTGTCTGCCATTGCTAGAGGGATGGAGTTTAAAAACAGGGAGGCTATGCTGCAGCTGTATAGAGTCCTGGTGAGGCCACACCTGGAGTACTGCGTACAGTTTTGGTCTCCTCACTTGAGAAGAGATATACGTGCACTGGAGGGGGTGCAGAGGAGATTCACTCAGTTGATTCTGGAGTTGAGAGGGTTGGATCATGAGGAGAGACTGAGTAGACTGGGATTATATTCATTGGAATTCAGAAGAATGAGGGGAGATCTTATAGAAACATAAGATTATGAAGGGTATAGATAAGGTGGAGGCAGGGAGGTTGTTTCCGCTAGCAGGTGAAACTAGGACTAGAGGGCATTGCCTCAAAATAAAGGGAAGCAGATGTAGGACTGAGGTCGGGAGGAACTTCTTCACCCAAAGGGTTGCGAATCTGTGGAATTCCCTGCCCAGTGAAGCAGTTGAAGCTACCTCGCTGAATGTTTTTAAGGCAAGGCTAGATAAATTTTTGAACAGTAAAGGAATTAAGGGTTATGGTGAGTGGGTGGATAAGTGGAGCTGAGTCTCAAAAAGGTCAGCCACGATCTTATTAAATGGTGAGGCAGGCTCAAGGGGCCAGATGGCCTACTCCTGCTCCCAGTTCTTACGTTCTTAAAACCAAGCCCAATACAATTTTTATCCAGATTCAATGCACTATACTCTCACTAGCCCAGAAGTCTGTTGCTCATAACCTGGCTGCCCAGAAATTTTGAACAGACACAATCAATTCACAGTATAATTTTAGTACATTACTTTGGGAGAAGAAATCTGGAAAATGTAGTTATGTTTTAAACAAATATTTTTATTTTGGCTTTAAAGAATTTTTTCCACCATTTTATGCTTCAGGAAATATTTTATATCAAATAATCTTTCCAATTCTCTCAGATGAAATCAGTTAGCTCGATATAAAGCAGAAGTCAAGCCAATAACGTTCTGGTCAAAAAGAATAATGTCCAATTCATTAGGAAAATGGACACTGAAAACTACCTGGTTAAATGTGTGACATAAAACATGGAGTATCCCCAACTTGTGACAAACTGAAGGGCAAGTAGATCTTCATTTACAATCCACGTTTTTATGCCTCCTTAAAAACTGGTAAGAAAAAACAAATAATTCCAAAAGCTTAAGTTTTCAGCACAATTTAGGAAAAACACGAGGATTTGACAATCTTTCAATAGCTAAGTTACTGACTAGTTTAAAAAGTGATGGATCCACTTGAAGCAAATTAACAGTTTTTGAATTACAGGATAAAGCGTCACAGGCAGAATGCATTCCTCCCTCATTGCCCATGATCTGTGTTGTGAATGGAAAGAGTATAACTATCTCAGGAGGAAGCTTGTGGTTTAAAATAAAAGGTCATTTTTTTCTTGAACACTTAAAGAATGAACGCAACATCTCACACTTAGTCACACGGCACTCAGATTGGACGAAGATACGTTTAATTACTGTTAATTGAATCCTTGCTTTACGATTCCCACTCTTCCACTCAGTATGCATCCATTCAAGAAACCAGAGGCAAAGTGCTCACAGCAAGTTGAGGTTTCTTGTCAAATATTTGGGAGATTGGTTCCCAGGTGACTGTTACACATTACTGAGGGAGCATGCTGGAAATCAGGTCACTATTCCCAGCATTGTCACAAAAGTTAAAGATTTTACAAAATGGAGCAGAAGACCTGATTTACTTGTCTTAGACCCAGGTTGACAAAGTACAGTTCAGATTTCTGTACTTAAATAGAATGAGTACTTATTACAAATAAATAGATCCCAGTTATTGATAAACATTCTACTGCTTGAAATGACAACCACCTTGTAAAACTCTTGATATGAATTAAACATGCACGTTATGGGTGCAGAGCAAGACTGCTCTTGCAATTCCATAGTTTTTGCCCAGTGTTTGCTGAGATGGCGATTTTGGCGAGTTAGGTCCTGTTGCTCCTCAACCTTCCTTCTCCAGGTAGTACAGGTTGACTGGTTCAAAACCAATATGTCAGAGACATTGTAAGTTATGAGTCACAGTTTACAGCAACTAACAAGTGGAAATAAACAGGCTTCTTCAGACTTGAGAAGTGTTTGTTTTTAAACTGCAGACAATGGACATTTTCCATTTTGGAGGCCCAAAGGCTTTTGCTAAAACATTCCCATCCTTGTACAGTTCAGTGACCCAGGAATCAGTCACATAGTTGTGTGCAGGCAGAAGTCTATCTTCATTAGGTAATCACCACTCCATAGAAATCAGATACTCACTGCCAGCTGAATCTCCTGCTAAACATACCCCACAGCTCCAACTAATCTGTAGTAACCTTCCCAACTGTTTGAACAAACAGCAGTGTAAACAGCACTTACGATGAATATTGGGTAAATTTCTTTTAAATAGTGCATGAATCATGGAAGGCACATAGAACAGTACAGCTCAGGAATAGGCCCTTCGACCCACCATGTCTGCATTGACCACGATGCCAGTCTAAACTAATCCCACCTGCCTGCCCATGGTCCATATCCCCATATCCCCATATCCCCATGCGTCTAAATGCTTGAAATACTTTCCACAATTCTTGATTTAAAAAAACATTCCTTCTTCCCATTTCAATCCATGGTCAGAAGCACAAAACTAAAAATTCTTTACATGACCTTTGAAAATGAAACTGGTTAAACACTAGCTTCTTGATAACTTAGAGCTTCTTTGAAAATTTAGTCCTCAGAATTTCTGCTTATGGATGGATCCTGAGATTAATCAGTGAAGCTCCTGAACCTAGTTTTGGTCACAGCTACCAAATGAATACTTAAAGCTCATCCAGTCTAGCTAGGATGGGGGTGGGAAGCTTTCGTGATACAATGGTTTGGTATAGCAGCCAATGAGTTTTGAGCTACTCTTTTGTCGAGGATAAAACAGAGACAAGCAGTTTGGAAACTCCCAGTCATTATGTTTGGCTCATATGCATCTGTACTCAGCATTCAGCAGCCTCTCTCTACTTAAATAATGCTGTACTTTTCTATTCTTCCTGCCAAAGTGGACCACCTCATTTTCACATATTATGCTCCATCTGCATGTTTTTTTTAAAACCAGTTAAACTATTTAAATCTCTTGGCAATCCAAAGACTTCACTTTCCTACCTTTATATTGTTAGCAAATTTGGTTACAAAAGTCTGTCCATTCATCCAAGTCATCAATATAAATAGTTGAGTAACCCAGTACTCATCCCTGAAGCACTCCATTAGTTGCAGTTAAATAACTCCAAATTTATCCAATTATCCAAATTCTGTTCCCTGCCAGCTCATCAATCTACTGACCTAACCTCAACACCATGCACTCTTACTCTCTGCTATAAATGTTTATGGGACACCATACCCTCCTGGTAATCCAAATACTGCATATGAGTAGGGTTAATTTAATGTGAAAAGGTGACATCCAACATTTAGCCGAAAAAAAAATTCAAACTGTTTGTAATCATCACCTGATCAACAAAGTCAAATTTGCTTTCGTGCAAACCTAATCATTCAAATTGATAGAATCATAAAATAACACACCACTGAAGGCAACTGGCCAGGTGCACATGATGGTACACATTAACAATTGATGCCAAGGTCTCCTCTTCACATGTGAGCATTGTATTCCTGCTCTTTCTACTGTCCAATATGGTAACATGCTATGTTGAAAGAACAGCAGATATACTGCATAGTTTAAACTTCAAATCATTGACATTGCAGAATAAATATTGTGCAGCAGTTGGAGAGTTCCAGGTATAGAAGAATGTTAGCAATTTGAAGAAGTTTTCTACACTACTTGGGCAGATGCCCAAGAACAAATGTATAAAACACAGGAAAACTTAGCATGTGGCTACAGTTTGAAAATAAATTTGCAAAACATAAATTAACTCAGGGCGGCACTGCTGTCCGTCAGCGCCAGGGACCCAGGTTCGATTTCAGCCTCGGGTGAGTTTGCATGTTCTCCTTGTATCTGTGTGGGTTTCAGTAAGTGCTCCAGTTTCCTCCCCCAGTCCAAAGATGTACAGATTAGGTGCACTGGCCATGTTAAATTGCCCCATAGTGTCTAAGGATGCGTAGGCTGAGAGGATTAGCCATGGGATATATGGGATTACAGAGACAGGGTGGGGGGGCTGGGTTTGGAGGGGACGCTCTTCAGAGCGACTTGATGGGCTGAATGCCTCTTTCTGCCCAGTAGGGATTCTGTGATTCTATAAAATCAGCAGAATGGTTGCTTTCTCAAAGATCAAATCGTCACTGGCAATGTAGCTTTAATAATGAGCTTTGGTGTACCACATTTATAAAGAATATAAATTTTCTACCGCAACTGAAGAATTCAGTGCTTCCCAAAAGAACATACTAACAGACTTACTGCAATTCAACAGTTTATATTCAAATATCAAAGGAATGGATGAAGATTTGCCTGTAAGGGCAAGAATTCCATGAATTTTGACATAAACAGTGAACAAAGTTGAAGAGAAAACAACACTACCGAAATTAGCTAGCCACAAAAAGAACAGATTCAATGTTGTGCTGTTACATTATGTTGCACTGAACAAAGCTCAAGCTAACTGTGACATTTAAGAACACCAATTTTCAAATGGAGCAGCCATCCACATTCACAATAAAAGATGGATGGATTAAAAACAAAATGACTTGAAAACACAGCAAAAGAGAGCTTGAATTTTCCAAGGATCACACAAAGCAAACAAACAGTCTTATCCAGGTCATGTTCAAATTATATCTTATCAATGATGTTAAAGTTAGATCACAGAATGGTGATACTGCAGTGATTGCCAGTGATCCAAAAACAGTACCATTCAACCACGAGATCTTCCTTTAACTGAGCCCTTTAACAATTGCATGAGAAAAAAATGGAATGACTGGAGGAGAAAACATTTACCAAAAGAAGGAAGCATATCAGCTCAGACGGCAGCCACACTGAATAGCATGTTGAATGTGGAATAAAAACAAAATAGATTGCCACCAAATTTTTTAAAAAGTGAAATATCCAAAACACTGATGGCAAGAAGACTGCTTGTGGAATGATATGGCCAACGGTTAAGTGTTGCTGATGAAGATGATGCTGTTGATCCATATCATGATATCATTCAAGAAACTGAGTAAGGTGTGTTATATGGTTCTGAAGAAAAGGATGTTTTTTTTTAAATGGATTTTAATATATGCCCAGCACATACTCTGCTAAGTAGCATGTGTACCCATTCTGTTAAAAATTGAATAAAGTTGTATTTTTGGCTTTTTTTAAACTAACTTATCATACAAAGAAATCACATCCATCTACAAATTATCTATAAATAAAAATTCAATAGTCAATACTTTTCTGCTCCTGTTCCACAACTTTGGAATAAGGTTAGCAGGAACAATCATCAGCTTGGCGACTCTACATTGAGAGATAACGCAAAGAGGGTGAATTCCAACCCTTTCAAACTATTACTTACGTAAAAGGCAACCCATTCTTTTTAAATGTTTTTTTTTTGTTTTTTTGCAAACTGCTTTCACATATGTACATTACACAATGTCCATTGGTTGCCCTTAATCCACTCTGGGTATTATCACGGAGGTCTAATAGCCTTGTCAGTCCATTACTTTTCCTTCTCAAAACCATACCTTGCCTAACTGAACAAACATTTCTCCCTGTCCACTCCATGCAGTCCCCCTCATGATTTTGAAAACTTCAATAAGATCTCATTTTAGCCTTCTCTTCAAGCAAACCAGAAAGATGCATTTCATCAGCATGGGAGTAGCAATGGGTAAGTAAACAAACTGGAAACCTTAAAAGAAGAACTGCTAATTTGGACATCTTCTGTTCAATTGATGGTATTATCAAACATTTTGATTGCAGCACAAGATGTATGCTGGCACTCATCAAGCAATCCCGAAGTTGCTGATGTGCCCAACAGTGTCCACTACTGAATACAACACCAAATATATCTTGCTAGTATCTCCTTAAAATAAAAGTGAATAGACATGTTTCATGGGAATACTAGATTTATCAAATACAAAAGAAAGTTATTCAGATTTCTATAGAACAATACAGTTACAGAAAATTACACAATATCCAACCGTCCCCTCTCTCCTTACTTCAAAACAACTGTAGACAGCAAAGACAAGGAAGACGAAGAAGCAGTTATAAGGTAGAGTCAAATGTACAAGGATTAAATGTTTTGTGTTGATATTACCCAAAAGCTGATTCATAAGTCACTATTTTGGACAGAGATCTACGGCATAAATTTTGCATCACATCAAATCTTGCCAAATTGTTAACCATAATCTTGGCTGAAGGATGTACGTGAATTAAGAGCCTAATCACAGGATTCCATCCAGATTTCCTTTGTGCCAGATCTATGAAAGCCTCCTATGATGCTGCTTGGCTTGCTGTGCTCATCCAGCTCTGCACCTTGTTGTCTCGGATTCTCCAGCATCTGCAGTTCCTACCATCTCTAGCTAATCAAAAACTCCTTTTAAAAAAAAAATCAGCCTACAGAGATTTATATATTATCCATATTCCTTGACAAATCTGATACAAAAATCAGTCTCTTTAAAGGACTGATTTCATGTCTCTTATCACTTATGCTTCCTGATTAAATTGCATATGGGAATAGTTCACAGCTACATGGGAAATCAAAATTAAAGTCAATGAAACTATTAATATAAAAAAAAGTAAATTTTCATTTTCTGGGGTTATGAGAACACATCCAATCCAAGCAGAAAAGCCAGCTGCTGCTAAAGCTATGCCATTGTATTCATTCACCATGTTAATCACAGGAGGTTTCCAAGTTTTAAAGAGTTCATAACAATACTCAGTTACAAAAATAAGTTTACATCTGTAGCCTGAGGTACAATTAAGACGAGTCTCCTTCAGGGCAGGGAATCTTAGAGGTGCTGCAGTACACACATGCAGTGCAAAATCTAAAGCATCTTATTTCAAGAAATCAATTATACAAACAGGTTACAATGGTAACACAGCAACAAAGATTTAGCCATGGTCACAGTTCCTTATTTTATTTATTTGTGCACAATACATTGCACTGATATTAACAATATTACTACAGTTATGCACAAGTTCAGTATCATGTACATAATCAGGAGGGTACAAGTATGTTATGCACATTTGTATAGCAATTCAGGACAAAAGGATGAAGAACAGAAGGGGACTTGAGGCTCTTATGGTGTGTTGTCATGTTTTTTATTGGGATGCAAGTATAGCTTTAAAAAGTACCCATTTCAACTATTAAATGTAATTAGTTAACAGTTTAAACAAAACACTGATACATTTCTTTCATCTCTGTAGTTTAAATTATACTTAAAGATGAACAAAAGCAACAAGTAAATCTATAGGAACTATAGCAACTTGTTACAAAATATCCTGAAACATTACTTTTCAAAAAAGGACGCACTTTTATGCAGCATTTTTTTCTCATTGGTTTAAAATGAGAACTGGAACATATTAATGACAAGGCCAACCCTCATCAGTTAACTATTCACTATTTTAGACTTTTTTTTTAATCCTTACTTTTATCAAGATGTTTTTGGATTAGATCATTGCTCATTTACAAATGGGGTTCAATTGGGTTGTTAATAGAACTTACAATAGGAACATGAAAGAAAATCCAGCTCCCTCGACTATCAGGGAAGAAAAAAATAAAAATCTAGAATCAATTCATCACAAAATCTGCATCACTGCAAATATGTTTCAGAGATTCTGTCCTCCCCTGTGAACGATGGGCAAAATGTGGCTTCACTGGGACAACAACCCTTCTCCAAAACCAAACGTTTTGAGAAGCAAACCAGCAATGCCCGCAATGAGGTTGATATATACGGATATCTAATCATCAAGCCTTCTCCCCAAAAGGGAGGCATAAGCAAGAGATGCAAAGATGAGCAAAACTCTTACCAGCACTGACTAGGTTCAATTCCTCCAGTAATTTTCTACATCACAAGCAAGTAACACAAGGATAGTCAGCTATGCTGTGCACTCGGACTTCGAGTCAGTCTGGCGGTGTAGTCTATCCAGATCCATATTGTGTCAGAGAAGCTCTGGAAGAATGTAAAGACGTGCTGATACCAGCATTACAGGGCAAAAAAAATCAAAAAGAAACAATGCTTGGATGATGCCAAGTGATTTGGGCACAGTTGGTCAATCAATCATTTGCACTGACTTCATTTTCTCTCATCTCCAAACAGCTGTATTCCAATTATAAACAATAAAATGCCCAATCCAAAGATCAGCTTACGAGGCTTAAACGTGGTCAGATCATTATTTGTCGTCAAGTTACTTAGGAAATGAAACAAATCCCATTCTGCACCCTTCTAGCAATTACCATATTCTGCTGTGAAACCTTTTAGAGATTTACAACTTCAGTGTAATTTTATTAATACTTAACCATATTAGCATTTTTTAATCATCAACTGCTGCATCTAAAAATACCATACAGTAGGTAAAGATACAAAATGTAACATTTGTATTCAAATGACAAAGAACCACTCAAGTTTCATTCCAGGTTTAAATAAATCATATGAACTCAACTAACAGTCTTCTTGCTTGTTCACAATCGTTTCTGACAATGACAGCACACAATTGCTAATATTTTCAATGCACATCTCAAATTGTAATAAAGCAGAATATTCAAGAAAAGCTACACTAATAATAAAGTTACAAAAGATCAAACATCTGATGAGTATGCCATGGAGTCACAGTTTTTAAAAGCACAGAAAGACTATGCCGATCAAACATCCACCTATTTAAATGCCATTTTCAAGCACTTGGTCCACATGCTACAGCATTTCAAGTGGTCATCTAAATTGTTCTTAAATGTCTTAAGGTTTTTGCTTCTAATCACCCTTTCAGGTAGTCATTTCCAGATATCCACAACACTGGGTGAAAAATGTTTCCTCAAATCCTGCCAACCTCCTACTCTTTATTTTAAAAGCCATGTCCCTTGTTTATTAACCACTTTAAAGGGAAAAGGCTTCTCCCTATCTACACTCTTCATACAATCATACAATACAGAAGAGACCCTTCAGCCCATCCAAACTGTACCAAAAGTATATCACTACTTGAAACTAGTCCCACTTTCCCAGACTAGGCCCAAGCCTTGAAAGTCGTAACACTCCAAGTGCTCATTCAAGTATTATTTTAAAAGGACACAAGGGTTCCCACCTCAACTACTGTCCCAGGCACTGTGTTCCAAATCCCAACCACACTCTTGGTGAAAAAGTCTTTCCTTAGATCCTCTCTAAGCCTCCAATCTTTCATAACCCTCCAAACTTTATACACCTCAATCTGATCATCCCTTAGCCTTCTCAGCTGTAAGAAAAATAACTCCGTCCTATCTAGTATCTCTTTGTTGCTAAATCACTCCAGCCCAGGCAACATCCTGGTGAATCTCATCTGGATCCTCTCTAGTACATTCAAATCCTTCCTACAGTATAGTAACTTGAATTGCACAAAGTGACAAATCACAGCATTTAAAAACAATATTTCCACCGTAATATTGTAACATACAAAAGGGAAGTCACTAAAATGCTCACAAATACTAGTCAATATCAGGAGTGAGTCCTTCTAATTGAAAAACATCAAAATTATAAAAGTAACACTTTGCCGCAACATGTTCGAAAGTAACAATTTCAATTCAATTCTCACAAAGGTGCTCACATCACTTCATTTGGTATATCTAACTATTCCTTTGTGTAAATGTGCTATTAACACCACAAAGGTGGCAACATGGACAAAAATGCTAGTGCTATTACAGTTCTAGAAGCACAATTTTTTTTTCAAAAATACTGCTGCTGAATTAAAAACATTTTTTTTAAGTTTTGTTGAATAAAGAATAAATTAACATTCCAATTTGAATTATAAAATCAAGCAACTGCTAGAAAGTTATTTCTTCCCAGTTTCACCTACATATCTCGTCCTCCACCCCAACACTTCCCCGTCCCTTATCCCATCCAAATGTAAAGAATCATTCTATGGTACATTTCCACATACACCTACAGCTCTCCAAGCAGCAATTGTTGACCTACAGTGCCCAGCATATGGTCCTAGGCCACCTACAACATTCATTCTTAGCAGCTGTGGTACTCAACAAGCAAGAAAATTCACGCAGCTATCGGCTGCTACATGGTGTCCTGTGCAACATGACTAGAGCTGAATAAACAATATTTTCTGTTGTCAGAATGCAGAAACAAAGGAAAGCTGTCGAACAGGCTATTAGATCAGCATCCATAACACAAATGAAAAGAACAGTTAACTACACATCCAGCAGCTAACCATGTAAACAATGGGTACAGACTGGGACTTCATTACAAAACTCGGGAAAGCTACATTTTTTTTTAAAACAAACAACAGAATATTTGACAGTCAGGAAAGAATCAGAAAATATTGGTCACAGAGTCAATATAGACTATGTGCTTATGGATTTACACATAAATACCAAGCTATAGCAGTTTGTTAGACCAAGAGCACAAATTCAAAGTGCTTTCCCTCCTTAAGTAATTGGAGGTCATTAGCTCATTTGATGCCAAGACAGTGAACGTGGGAATGCAAGAACAGAAAGGCCAAAAAATATTTGTACATTGAAGGTGATTAAGACAGGTAACAAAATAGTCCATAATGCATTTGGACACTGGGCTTTAAACAGAGGAGCTTTATGAATAGACAGAGATGGCACAAAAGCCAGGAAGTTATGTTAAGCCTATTAAAAAAAACAATAGTTCAGCCTCAGCTGGAGTAGTCTCCATTTACGGGCTCAATTTGTCAGGAAGATGATAAAGGTTTTGGAGGGTATTCAGAAAAACTTTACTAGAATTGTTTTGAGGATGAGGGGTTAATTATATGGTAGACCAAAAAAATGTATTCTGTTAGAGCAAAGAAAACAGGTTTGATAGAGGTACGCAAAGTTATGAAGAATGTAGCAAGATAAAGAAAACTGTTTTAAATGACTGGAACATCAATAAACCAAAGGGCACAGGTATACGGTGTTACAGAGATAGTAGGAACTGCCGATGCTGGAGAATCTTCAGGGTCTCGACCTGAAACGTCAGCTTTCCTGCTCCTTTGGTGCTGCTTGGCCTGCTGTGTTCATCCAGCTCTACACCTTGTTATCTCAGGTATATGTTGTGTGGCACAAGAAACAGAAGCAATCAGAAAAAAGGATTGATACTCAGGTAGAAACAGATTCAATCACAGCTTTCAAAAGTCAACTGAATAAACACTTGAAGGGATAAACATTGCAGGGGTAAACAATGATTGCACTTGACTAGGGGAAAGAAAAAGCTATCCCTCATCACTGTCCAGCTCTGCTGAAACATTTGAGAGGATAGAACGATATTCAACAGTAACTCAAATTGATTTAATAACTTGAACAGGCTTGCACATATAAAATTGGACTTGAACAATCATGACCAACTTAAATATATCAAAGACAGCAAAAATTAATTTTACTAGGGTTAATTCTAAAGTCTCAGCATTTCAAAGAATGGTGGATGTTCCAAGTTGATTAAACGTCAATAAGGTATTTCAGGGTTCACATAACAATAGAATTTAGAAGAGTGAAACCTGAGCAATGTGATAGATGACGATCCTGAAGATGAGGCTTTTTAAACTGCATATGCTGGTGTTTACACACACAGCGCTAGTCGATCATCAACATTTCACTTGAACAACTAAATGTGCTATTGATTTAGGAGCAACACAGAAGAGATTTCAGTGGCACATCAGCAGCTGGAAAGTTGTACGATCCAAGAAGCCAGGTTAGCACACTGGCTCGCACAGCACTGGAGAGCAAGAGCCGTAAAGACAACCTTCAGGAAGTTTCCAATGCACCCATTACAGGGGCGGCTGCGTACCTGGCGCAAACGCTACTGTTTCAAAAACAAAATGTTACCGAGCGCTCAAAAAAAAGATGATGCAACCACTACCGATGCGAATCGAGCGACAAAGGTACAACTGGTCATGAAGATGCGCATCTACAAAACAAGAGTGGTCCAGCTTCGAGGCAGGTGCACCCTGTGTTCAGGATAAGCTTTGTTTTTGTTTTGGGAAGGTGGGAACAGAAAGGGGCGTTTGGGAACTGCCTTTTTGATGCTGACTGTCGAAATTGGTGCAGTTTTACGGGAGCACCGTGCCCTGCGAGCACATCCACAAACTGTCCCGGGGACCTGAGTCAGTATAACGTGCTGCAGTGGAGATGGGATGGAGAGATGACAGCAGGGCAGACCCTCTCTACATTCTTAACGGCTCCCCAGCGGCTCACTTGTTGCTCAGAAAGTTTTAACACGAGTTCTCGATGGGCAGCTTGTAACCACCCCCCCGGTAAATTCAGCAGCATCTCCGCATTGAACCGGGACCGTTACAGGCAGCTGGTCTTGGCTCAGATTCCCTTAAAACAAAGCTGTCCCTCGTCGGCACCCACCGATGCCCGGGGAGGGGGGGATGAATGATCAGGAGTTCCTGACGCCCCCCGCAGTCACGCCCCCGAGCGGAGAGGGAGCCTGCTCCTGCTGTCCCCCTCCCCCTCTCTTACCGGCTGTCCGTTGTCTGAACTCGGGCTCCCCGCGCGCTCCCTCGAGCTCTTCCCGCTCTCGCTCTGGTCTTCACCGACCTCCTGTCAGAGCGCGAGCTCCGCCTCCAACCTTTTCTGTGACATCACGCGCACGGCGGAGCGGAGTAAGGGCGGGAGCGCGGTGGCTTCACGTGCTAGCTTTAGGGAGCGGGGAGTCTGAATAGAGTGGAGGTTGAGGTTG
>NC_063332.1:116104578-116162841 GCF_021869965.1 Rhincodon typus
CGGAAACGTCAGCTTTCCTGCTCCTCTGGTGCTGCTTGGCCTGCTGTGTTCATCTAGCTCTACACCTTGTTATCCCAACATTTCTTCCAAGTTCTCTTAAAAGTCACACACAATTTCAGATTGGAAATTTGTCACCATTCATTTACTTCATTGTGGTGGGTCAGAAGTCCTATGGACTTCTTATGCAACAGCGGTGTGGAAACTGTAATACCTTATTAAGAAAGCATCTAGTTCAAATACAGTAAGTGAAAGACACTAAATTTTGTGCTTACAGGAAGTGTGGATTATAGAACTGGGGAGACAGCTCTACTTCTAATTCTTGATTTCTTAAAGCACAGCTTCTCACTGGATGCAGCAGAGATATAAGGGCCTCACTTGGTCCAAACTAGGTGGACCACTATCCCTACCCCATCATACAATTTCAGACAGGTCAGGGCAAGGGTTTTAGGCAGGTGACGGGTTATTGCTGGGTTTTATGAACCCTCTGCCTTTAAACACACCAGTGTAAGAGAGTAAGATTAGCCCAATATTTCAAGTCAATGACATGTCAGATCTCAGATACAGTATCGCAATATTTTGGTTTTGCTAATTTCAAAGGTTATTGACTTGAAACTTTGGCCAATGGCGGAATAAACCTGTAGTTTCAGTATGTCTAGTGTAGACATTTCTAGCTCAGTATTTTCTAATTTGATACAAAATAACTTGAATAAATGAATAATAATGGAGAATGATGTTGAAATCTAAAACAATATATATCTATAAGGGTAGGGACAAATTTAAGGGAAGATAGGAAAAAGGACAGTTAAGCTCCATGACATTTTAAGTGAGTGATTTATAAAGAGTTCGTTGTGCAGCACAGCATGATATTGTCCAGCTCACCAAATGACACCAGCTCTTTTGGCCCCACTGGAATGTACTTTAGAAATATAAACAGATCAGGACATATCATAGCAACCATGATGTCATGTAGTTCAAGATCTGTGATGTCAGAGACTGGCTTAGACAGATGGCATAAATATTGGTGGATATTATAACTGTGCATTAACCCATGTCTTGCTAGGTGATCTTGGTTTGATTGCAGGATGTTTACTTTAATTCATTCTTTGGATGGGAGCACCACTGACTAAGCCAGCGTTTGTTGCCCAATACCAATTCCCTTGAGAAGGTGATGATATTGAGACAAGGAGAAATTTCTATATCCAGAGAGTGGTGGGCCTGTGAATTTGCTGTCACAGAAAATAGTTGAGGCCAAAACATTGAATGTTTTCAAGGAGCTAGATATTGTTCTTAGGGGTAAAGGGATCAAAAGATTTGCAGAGAACGTGGGAACAGGAAACTGAATTGGATAATAAGTCATGCTTATATTGAATGGTAGAGCAGGCACAAAGGGCTAAATGGCCTACTCCTGCTCCCATTTTCTTTGCTTCTATATACCAGTTTCTTGAACTGTGACAGTCTATATGGTGTAGTTAATTTGACTTCACTGTAGCAGTTTGATACAACTGGATTGCTTTCTGACCCATTTCAAAGGACTGGATGGGATGCTGTTTGGAGGGTCGGTGCGGACTCGATAGGCCGAATGGCCTGCTTCAACCCTATTGGGATGCTATAATTCTATGGCAATTAAGATTCAACAGCAGTACAGTGGGTTTGGAATCCCACATAGGGTTAAATCAGGTAATGAAAGTGGATTTCCTTCCCTGAGGAGCATTAGTGCATAAGATGGGTTTCTTGACTAATTATTAATTAGACAATCATTTTATTTCAGAATTATGAATTAGTGGAATTTAAATTCCCAACTGCCATCATGGGATTTGCATTTTGATCTCCAGAGCATTAGCCAGGGTCTCTGGACTGCTACACCAGTAGTTCCCACTGGTACACCTTACCTTTCTATTTATTAAACAAAATGCATCAATAAATGCCAAATAATTAGATGTGGACAGCATAAACTTAACTTTCTACAAGTATGATAATTTACAATGTTAAGAGTTTCCAGACAAAATAATATGAAAATTACCTGTAAGACTAGGAACATATTAATACACGGGACTAGTTAACGAGGAAACATCATTTACATCTTTTCATTTTTCTTTCATAACAATTCAGCTCTTGATTTTTTTGGGAAAACAAGATGCCAATTTCTCCTTGGCAACCTATTTCCTGCATTCACTATTTATTATGTGAAGCAATTGCATCCAACCTATTTTTGATGCTGTGTTGTTGGAAAGCTTGAGAAGACATTACGAAAGGAAGAGCAGATATATGCATTGATAATAGTTTGAAAAGATGGGAAACTGAAAGGTTTGAGAAGGTTTTATAGCTTTTGCAATAGTGTGGAAGGACCAGACGACAATAAGTAAAATAGTCATAAATACTGAAATGCAAGATTGAATAATTTGAATAAATTATGTATCAGTTATTGAAGACCATGCCACTATGATGCCTCAAATCTGGAGAAGTGGATTCCTCATGGGAATCACCTTATCCTGTTGTATGCAGAAGAGAATGAAGAGGATACGGAAGAAGTGACATTAAAGAAACTTTGAGGCATCATAGTAGATATTTCTTTCCATTATGCAAATACCTACGCCATTGGGTTTGCAAACCTCAAAGATTTTACACATAATGTTATGCCTGGCTGTTGTAGCAGCCCCCTGGTTGCTAAAACACAGATAGAACCCGAGAAGGACTAAATACAATCAACAAGAGACCACAGGATAACTACGGAGAGTCAGGCTAGCCACTGCTTAGAGTCCATACTAGAGAGTCACATCAAGATGATAAACCAGATCATCCAGGGCAAAATCAGGGATGACGCTAAGCAGCAGAACTGCACTCTGCAGCAGCTACAGAAACTGGATGATTGAGCAGCTGAGGAAGGACCTCAGGCAGGCTAGCAAATTGAATGTCCCTTCCTGGATCAGTAATGTGTGCTGTATGACTTTGACTGTGTGAACAGCTCGAACATTTGTTCCAGGAGAGAACCCACACCAGCCTCTCTGGCTGTCAGTTACAGCAGCTCACTAAGGTGTGGTATAATGACAACTGCAAGGTGAGGCGCTGGGCTTGCTGCAAGCAATTCTAATTTTCCCCTGTGACAAAGTTAGGTTGAGGGCCTATGAAGTTAAAAATATCAAAATAAGGTATTTGGATGGGTTACCATGACACCCTCCCATATGCGGTGGAGAGACCGAGGACAATTGATTGGGACAACTCGAACAAACACACTTCACCATCGTGTCCATATACTGTCAACCATGAATTCAGTCCTTTCATACCTAGCTGCTGACCTTATTGCTCTCATCTTGATATAGCTCAAGATACTGGCAATTAAGATTGCAGGCTGGGAAAGACAGATATCCCAATAGATCGGCATGCTTGCTATGAATAATACTGTACATGCACATAGAGGCTATGAGATAGATGGAACTCCAGGAATTAGCACTGTTGACACTTCTATTTGGTCTGGTTACTGAATATTGTCTACGCACTTCAATCCTGTATGGATTATAGTGACAGGAGTTTCCTTTTTTTGTACACATATTAATATGATAAACTTGACCAATGTACACAATGGCATACATATGAAGATGTAGGCTACCCCGACAATAAACATAACTAACTTTTACAACTAGGTTTGAACTTCATTCACATCAACTTTTTTTCCCGTTCAACAGGGGTGAACGTAGCAGCTCCCTAGCTACTAAAACAGATAGATTGCCAACTTTGCCAATTAGCAAGGTACGCTGGTTAAATTGGCCAAGTGAAACTCTGAAATCACAAAACACACACACCCAACACAGTGCAAACAGAGATAGCAGGAACTGCAGATGCTGGAGAATCTGAGATAACAAGGTGTAGAGCTGGATGAACACAGCAGGCCAAGCAGCATCAGAGGAGCAGGAAAGCTGACGTTTCAGGCCTAGACCCTTCATCATCTTTTCTACTTGATTGACTCTTGTTTCAAACTATTAAGTGTAACTTCCTGATTGCTCAGAACCACAGAAAGTTTCAGAAAACCATCTAAAAGGTATAAATGCAGAGTCCACCTGCAGACCGCTCTTTTGAAACCCCTCATGGAACTGATCTTGGAATCGTCTAAGGCCTTTTGAGGAAGACCACCATGGCAAGAGGCAGAGACCAGCTGACCATCCAGAGAGTGAGAGAGAGAGAGAGAGAGGGAGAAAGTAGCTTCGCAGACCCAGAGACAGAGCCACAGCCACAGAGAGTGTGACTGTATAAATTTACAAGAGATTCGGGAAGTATCACAACTGTAAGTGGCCAAATAAGATTAGGGATAGTATGCTTTATATTAAAAATTGTTGTAATTTTGTTCCTAATAAAGTGGGAATGTCTTGCTTTGGTACTGGCTTGTGTTCGTATTGATTTGACCGCTTCAGTGTGGTGGCACACCTGGACAAATTCATTCATAACATTCTGGTCAGAGTTGTCTGCAACTTGCTTAAAGAGGAACCAGATAACACTGTGCAACCTTCAGAGATATTATGTAATCACACCAGCTGCTATAGCTCACATCAATAAGGAGAAGTGCATTGCATCTAGCAGTTTAATTGACTACTTATTTTGTTTTGCCATTTGATCCTCTCAGGCAGCAGCTCATCATTGTAAAAATTTTTTAAAATTTCCTTTTTAGGTAATTCTTGTAGTTTCAGCACAGGGCCCATGGAAAGGAGAGTGCAATTCATCCTACAGACTAGCAACATCCCCAGAGGTGTAGGGTACATTCATTTGAGCTAGCTGCCCTAGGATTTATGACAACATCTCCAATTCCATGAACAACAAGAGTTTAATTTGATGGGGTAGTTGCACAATGCCAGTCACAATGCCATGCTGCCTTGTAAGTTAATGCTTACTACACTGGATATCATCATGATGCATTCAACGTGTGTGAATTCAGCATAATATCTCAGATAACTCTGAACCATACATGTTTAATCTGTAATATTGCCTATAGTCATGAAGGTGCAGTCATCAACAGGAGACAATAAATAAGACTCATGGAAATACAAAGACTGTCACAGTGCAAACAACTGGCATTGTTGTTGTCTTCAGAAAGTCTAGAAAGTTGGGTCCAGGCCTGAAACGTCAGCTTTCCTGCTCCACTGATGCTGCTTGGCCTGCTGTGTTCATCCAGCTCTACACCTTGTTATCTCAGATTCTCCAGCATCGGCAGTTCCTACTATCTCTGGCATTCTGAAGTGTTGTTTTAGGTACTAGACAAATCTGGTAGGGCCAATTAAGAGCTTCCAGAATCCTTTCGGCTAAAAATGTCCTCCAGAATATAACTGAACAAAAAACTTTGCTTGAAACTTTTCATAGAGATGCTTATGTTAATGAAGCTGGCAAAAAAAAACCCTGTACCCACATCCAGAGGAAGATGTGTCAGGTGATTCTTCAGCTTACAGTTGAAGACAGGAATGAATTAATCATGACTGAGTATTGTTGGTGAATAAAATTTTCAAACCCAATTAAACTTGTGCTGGCCAGGTGAGTGCAGGTAAATTGACTACACCTATCACCAATTTATCAATCTCCTTTACCTATAGTCATGAAGGTGCAGTCATCAAAAGATTTATGCTCTTCCAGCACAAGGCCATACCTTTCTCTGATAAAAATGTAGTTACCCAATATCAGCACATCAGTGTGGAATCAATTATAAGGTAGGCTTGAGTGAAACAAAGCAATTTTATTATCTGCTAACTCTGAGAATTAAATAAAGCTACAATATCAAGATCATAAATACGTCGGTACATTGTTAAAAGAGGAAGAATATCCTGTACAGAAGATGGATGTGGAGAGGACTTTTTATCTTGGGGCTCAGACCAGAACTAGGCAGCACTGTTTTAAAATTAGGAGCCACCCTTTTTGACAGAAATGAGGAGAATTTGTTTTTCTCTCAGAGGACTGAGTAATTTTGGCAATCTCTGCCACAGAAGACAATGAAGGTGGGCTCATTACATATTTTTAATGCAGAAATAGTGAGGCAAGGGAATCAAAGATTGAAGGGAATTCAAAATACATGAGATTAGCCATGATCTAATCGAACGACAGAGCAGGCTCAAGGAAATAAATAGTCTACTTTGATTCCTATTTCATTTGTTCATATGAAAAATTAAAAAAAAATACAGTTTAACATCTTAAGGGCATCCTTGAAGTGTAAAGATTTTTACCTGAGATCACAGTTGCTTAATTGATGTCTTCTATTCTCAGCAAGCAGAGTATTGTCCTTTCTGTTTATTTTTCTCTTCTAAGAGGCCAAGAGAGTACTTCCTCCAGCTGGTTCCAGTCAAAAATCCATCTCCTCAGCTCTACTAAAAACAATTCTCTGAAATATAGCTGGTTTCTGAATTTCAATTTCTGTGTTCACTGTTTCCAACCTTTATAATTGCAGTTGATGTCTTTCATCTTCAATTTATCGTACAGGTAAGTGTGATAACCTGTAAATCCCAATAGGAATTAAGGGTTTCTTGATGCTGGGTTCACTTCAATGCTTATTTCTGATGAAAGTGTTAATTTTAGCTTTATTAAATTAATATATTCCACATTGGTTTTGTGAAAATTGTCTAATCTGTGTGGTTAGTTGCTTGCTGTTGCCATTTTAAAACAATTTTGTTTTGAAACCTATTATGGTCCATGAAACTCCCAGATGATGAAATTTGAGAAGTAATAGCCCATTTTGTAACTGTCCTGCAGCATATTTCTACAACTGCCTCCCATGAACCTAAATTTTGAAACGATTCTCAATCTCGTCGCCATGATACAGAAATCAGATATCACTATTTACGTTCACTAAGTTAAAAAACATCCTCAGAAGGTAACTCTGAAATCTTCATTGACATATAATCCTTATGTTCCAGAACAAAATTCACCATAAGGTTCCTTCATTTCCCTCAAAACCAACAGACCCAACAGAGAATGATTAATTGAAAAAAGAACCAGCCTTTACTTCAAGAATCCAAGGAACCTGGCATTTCTAAATTTGTGTTTCTCGTCTCTGGCAGACTGCAGAATGATGTGCATTAACACTGGAGGAATCAAAAGTACAATTGGTATGTGGTATTATCCTATCAGTTTTACACCTTCTACTCTGAAGTCAACCAGCTTAACTGTCCATTCTCATTTCAATGATCCCTTCAGTAAAACAAATCCTGATTTCTGAGCTCTTATAATTCTACATTCAGTTACAAGAAAGCATGTAAGAGTAGCATAAACTGATAGGCTGTCATTTTTTTTGGTATTTTTTATTGTTAGGCATGAGACTATTACTTGCTTCTTATAACATCAGGGAAAACCAAAGCACACAATCTATTATTGATACAAACCTGCTTTAAACTTGAACATAATTCATGAAGTCATCTAACGACCCAATACTGCCACCTCACCTGTATTTTAAAATTTTCACAGGATGGGGACATTGCTGGCTAAGTCATTATTTATTGCCCATCTCCAATTGTCCTTAAATAGATGGTTGTGAGTGACTTTCTTAATATACTAATCATTGGCTAGGCCAGTTCAGAAAATGGTTAAGAATCAACCACACTGATGAAGGTCTAGATTCAGAGAGAGAGAGAGAGAGGATAGAAGAGGATAGAAGAGACCAGAAGTAGGTTCATGCAGGGTAGAAAGCCTTTAACAGAACAGATGCTGTTATGAGAAGTCTCCAAGCAGGGCAAGGACAAGTCTCGAGTTCCTTTAAAGTCAGTAAGAAGCAATAGAAGAAGGCAGTGGAAGGGCTACAAGGCTGTTAAAGATATGAGTTTATGGAACCAGTTTGTTTTAAGGATCTTGGGGACAGACACTAACTAAACAAATAGCATCAAATGAATGCACAGAGATTTATCAAAACTAACCATTTACAGTCATGCCAACTCAGCAACATGCTTTGGCCTGGAGTTAGGGGTAACTCTTCACTGAAATTTGAGTGTCTGTACGAGTGATGCTTGGGTAAAAGGGATGAATCTTTCTTTTTGATGTTTACAATAGGAAGTGCCCTAATCTTTTCCTCTAATCTAATACAGTTTTATTTTGTTTTTGTCTAATAAGATTTTATATTGATTTGTTAATAATGGCAGCTCTTTATGAGTATGTTCAATGACTGTCCTCCCAGTAAACAAAAAAAAAATTATGGTCCATCAAGCCAGGTTTCACTGTGAGATCTGACGTGCCTGGACTTACCAACAACTTGGATTATAACATCACTAATTGATATTTCTCTGGTATATGACACCAGCAAAGGCCTGTAAGAATCATAACATTATAAATAGGAATAATAATAGGCCACTGGGCCTGTTAGACCTGCTGTACTAATTAACATAATCATAGACTATCTGATTGTGACCTTAACCCTATCTTGTTGCCTATCTCATGCCATACTTAACCCTAGAGCTGTTGTGCCTCCCATAATGGCTAGGAGTCGCCTGGCATTGATGTCAACAACATGTTGCCATCTCTTGACTGTGGAAAAGCATCCCAAGGCACTTCACAGAGGAAGAAAATGGTTGCTAAATTTTAATAGAGATGCTGATAAGTGAAATAGAAGGTCTGGTTGTGAGGTAGAACTTTAAGAGTATATGGAAGGAAATGCAAAACAAGCTGTATCATATCATTACCTGTTATATACCTCACTAGATATTTAGTTTCATTAACTTCAACAGAAATGAAATATTAATTATGTCCTGAAACAAGCACCAAAATTATTTGACTGTCTTTGCTCCCTCTCTATGTCTAATTTCAAATGAGGCTTTTAAATGTGGAAAGAAAGAGGTAGTCTACAGTGTAGGAGTTCCAGATAGTAGTCTTGAACAAGCTGAAAGATCCTTAGAAAGCTAGATTCAGGGGACAAGACAACACAGTAAAGCAGGAAGAGTTGTGATTAAACATGAAGGATTCATATACAAGTCAGAGGATATTAGTTTCAATCTCTGAAGTACACAGAGCTAAGTGATCAAGCATAATATGAGGAAAAACAGGCCTGAATGCAAGTTGCAGTCAGTTGAGTTCTGGACAAGTTGTAGTTACTTGACAATGAAAGTCATGAGGATTTGCAGAAGTTCAATATGGAATTGACAAATGTGGGATAGTTGTCCTCATGTCTGTGGAAGTGAGGAGGAGCTGAGGTATACAATATTTCTAAGATGGTGGGAAGCAGATTTACTGAGGAACAACCTGTAGGACTTGAGATCATATAGGACTCTGAGGTGTGTTCAGTCTGGTTAAGTTTGAGTGATTAACCATGGACTAAAAATAAAGGATTTTGTCTTTCCAATGTTGAAGAGCATGCTGATTCAAATAAACCATATGTCAGTCTACAAACATTGTGATAGTCGTGACACAATGGAAGTGGGGAAAGACTCAAGCTGAATGTTGTCAGTGCACTTGTATAAGTTAACACCTATGAATAGTGTCACTGAAAAGCAACTTATAGATGAGGAACAGAAGAAGATGAAGGATGCATCTTTGTGGAATTCCAGAGGTTACTATCTTGGTGGAAGGAATATCCATTGGTAGAGATCCACTAACTGGCTATCCAGCCTAACCTTCTAGCTCATGGCAAATATCTCTATGTTACAGACAGATTACCCTGGCTCGCCACTTGGAAATTCAGCTGCTCTTCTTATGTAATCAGACTAGTAGTGAGCTGAAATCTCCAGATGGCTGATAATTCACCTCTTAATTGGTGGCAAGTCAAAAAGTTCAACCATGGACCTTCTCTTACAGCATTTAATTGCTGAGGTTGTGAGAAGGGATTGAGTCAGTAACTCTTCAGGCCAATCTGCTCAATTATTTGCCCTTTCTGCCATTTTCAGGGAGGGGATACTTACATCTAATACCTCAATGCTGTACATTAGATGAAAGCTAATTTGTTAATTAGTATTAGTGGGGAGAGGAGCTTTCTTACGTAGTTGAACCTACGTTCAGTTTAGGTGAACTTAGACTAGATTTGGGTTTCTGTGTCAGTACCAGTAGTGCTATGAAACCCAATTTTCAGCTAATTGCAACTAAATATGGCTCAGTAAATGAAGATTTTCTCTTGTAATATTAATTATTTAGAAAGCTTCCAACCATTATGAAAATGCATGCTGCATGAGTGTATAATCTCTGCGTTGTGTAGGACACTATAAATTAGAATTACAGAGTGGAACCTTGTCAAGACACCTGAAGTCTTGCCTATTGACTGTGGAGCCAGTGTGATTCTGCACTGCCTTACTTCGGGAAGGCTCGTCAAACAATAAGCTAATCAGGAAGTGGTGAGGCTATCTACAGACCTTTGAGTGGAATCAAGACCAGGGACCAGAAGTCTCACCGACTGAGTGCTGTTGATCAATCAAAGGCTAGCAGCTCCACTAGAGGGGGTGATGCTTGTATGAGAAAAAGTCTTCCAAAGTTCCAGGAACATGGAGCAACCCAGGTCACAGTTAATGGGTGTGTTTAGTAAGACAATGGTCCTGGGGAAAGGGGCAAGGAGGTCAGTAGCAAGGGAATACAGTTCAGGCCACCATTTCGCAATGTGCCGTCCCTCAATTGGACATTGACTACCTTTGATCGAGGATCTAATTCGAGAGGTGATAAGCAGCCCACACAGTTTCAGCTGTGTATATCTTGCAAGGCAACAGGTCCACCTGTAGCTGGGTTAATCTCAGCACGGGATGAGGTCCTTAAGTGGCTGTTAAATTTACAGGTTTCCAATGGTGATGGGGCGAAAGGGTGGACAAGAACTGCAGCACGTTTTAGGTATGCCGCTATGCTGCCCAATTAAATGTCCTTCCTATCTCCAAGTTTACCATTAGTGTGCAGAAGATCTGTCCCCAAAATCAGCAACTTCAGCACAAAAAAAGCCTTTTAGGTACCATTCATAAGCCAATAATAGAACTAAATTTTCAACTACAATTCTATTTTCCTGCTTTTTGAACTAGACTTTAATGTTATTAAAGTTTAATCCAGCTATTTTTTAAAATGCTACAAATGACTTGGCCATAGTACGGCCATAAACCGATATTTCACCAACAGTTACATCTAATAACCTAGAGTATTTAAATTCCACTAAACTTCTATTTGTGCTTTTAATATTATCTTACACTATAGAGTCATAGAGTTGTACAGAATGGAAACAGACCTGTCGGTCCATCTTGTCCGTGCTGACCAGACATCCCCATCTGACCTAGTCCCATTTTCCAGCATTTGGCCCATACCCATCTAAACCCTTCCCATTCATATACCCATCCATATGCCTTTTAAAGGTTGTAATTGTACCAGCCTTCACCGCTTCCTCTGGCAGCTCATTCCATACATGCACCACCTTCTGCATGATAAAGCTACTCCTCAGGCCTCTTTTAAATCATTCCCCTCTCATCTTAAACCTATGCTTACTAATTTTGGAAACCCCACCCTAGGAAAAAGCCTGTTACTATTCACCCTATCCACGCCCCTCATGATTTTATAAACCTCCATAATGTCACCCGTCAGCATCCAACACTGCAGGGAAAATTTCCCAGCCTATCCAGTCACTCCTTATAACTCAAACCCTCTAGCCCCAGCAACATCATTGTAAATCTTTTCTGCACTCTGTCAAGTTTAACAACATCTTTCCTAAAGAAAGGTGACCATAATTGTACACAGTATTGTAAAAGCAGCCTTACCAATGTCCTGTACAGCTGTAACGTGACATCCCAACTCCTAAACTCAATGTTCTGACCAATTAAGGCAAACATGCCAAACGCCTTCTTTACCAGTATATCTACCTGCGACTCCAATTTCAAGGAACTATGAACCTGCACCCCTAGGTGTTTTTGTTCGGCAACACCCCCAGGACCCTACCAGTAACTGTAT
Organism: Rhincodon typus; assembly: GCF_021869965.1. NCBI lineage: Eukaryota > Metazoa > Chordata > Chondrichthyes > Orectolobiformes > Rhincodontidae > Rhincodon > Rhincodon typus. The sequence goes on from NC_063332.1 coordinate 116,116,429, forward strand.
AAGTCCTGTCCAGGTTTGCCTTACCAAAATGAAACACCTCACATTTATCTAAATTAAACTCTATCTGCAACTCCTCGGCCCATTGGCCCATCTGTCAAGGTCCCGTTGTACTCTGAGATAATCTTCTTCGCTGTCCACCACTGTATGGCCCTTTGTAACCAATTCAGCAACTATTGAGAATGATCTTTCACTATTCCTTCTCTCAAGCCCATCAAAGTATCAAGTACTCCAATTAGATTCTTTATTAAGCTTCCCTGTTTCATGAAAAACACCGTAACTTTATGTTTGATTGTTCCAGACTGAAAAATGGTGAGTAGTGGGTCAGCTGCCCATTTTACACTCCACCCAATTTATCATTTCCATTTCACTCAAAATTGACCCATTTGTTTTTGCCTTTTTAAATTGTCACTTTTATGTTCAATGTTTACAAACCATGAAAGCTCCATTGTCCCATCTTATACAAATACTACATAAATACAAGTTGTTGTTTATCCTTCCATTGTTGCCTGCCACCTGCCAAGTGATTTTCGGCCTTATCAGGAAAATAATATGATCAGAGCAAAAGATGAGCAATGGTTGTCAATGACAGGAACTGTAAGGGGTTGTGGGGGAGGGAGTTGTTCAGAGCGGGGGGAGGATGAGAATTCAGAGATGATGCAGTGGATTAAATGTTATTGTGCCAGACAGCTGCACTACTTGAGATTAACTGGAGCATGCCCAAATGAGTCTGTCCCAGGCATCCCCACCAACTAACTGTTGAACCACCCAAGCTAAATCAGGCACCTCCCTCATCTCTTCTTATTGCTCCTCCTCCTCTGAAGATATAGAGCAGACCAGCTTGCTACCACAGCTCCAGTCCTCACTGCTATAGGATACTGTGCAATATAATTCTGGAAAGCTTGTCATTGCTAATTTTGCCAAAGCATCTGAATCCAGTATCCAGATGGTTTGCTCCATGAGCATGTTGCTGGGATTGTACCTTTCCTGCAAGTCAGTTAAAGGGTTCCTCATAAGTATCATCAGCCATAGCTTTAGAAGTTCTTGACGATAAAGCTACAAGCTCACCCCAATTTAAGGCATGAATATCTCTTGGAGACTTGATTGGTGCAAAATAAAGGCATCAGGGCAGCACTCTTAATAGTTTATACAGATCTGCAAGATAATTTTTCAATGTTTGCAAACCAACTGAATATTAATGGAGTGGAAGCAGTTTTTATGGATGATGATCTCAAGGTGCCTTGATTGCCTTGTATGTGCAACCTATCACTTCCTGTACCTGTAAGAATTCAGGCAGGTTAGTAAACATGAGGGCACTCTTCCTTTATCCCCTTTATTTTGTTACCACCACACTACTGCTGCGCAGCAATAGTGCTTATTTTTCCCCACAGCACCCATGCTGTGTGTGTGTAAGTGCAGGGACTCAGCGGAGACACCATTATGCAGAACTTTATTCAATATTCCCACCACCAGGAAAAAAACACCCATGTGGCCAGGGAACCAGTAATAAGCACAGCCCAACAGGGGCAACGCTTATGTGAAAAAAAGTGTTTGGGGAGGGTGGGGATTAAATCAAACCAAGGGCACCCTTATTCTGACTGGCCTCATTAGACTCAAAGTGCAGTCCTGGAAGACATAAGAGATGCACTTGCGCATTGTGATTATAAGATTCAAAAAATATCACTACTGGAGCAATGAAAAGTACAAGAAGTGACCATAAGACCATAAGATGTAGGAGCAGAATTTGGCCATTCGAATAATCCAGTCTGCTCCACCATTCGATCATGGCTGATCTGTTTCTCAACCCCATTCACCTACCTTCTATTGTAACCCTTGAAACCCTTACTAATCAAGACATATCTCTGTCTTAAATACACTCAATACTCGGCTTCTCTGCCTTTTGGGGCAATGAATAGCACAGACTCACCACCCTCTGGCTGACAAAATTCCTCCTCATCTCTGTTTTACTGGACCGTCCTTTCATATGGAGGCTGTGCCCTCGTGTCCTAGTCTGTACTAATGGAAACACTTTCTTCATGTCTACTCAATTCTATTTCCATGAATGTGGGAAAGCTGCTGGCGGTAATTTTTGTCCTTGTTGGCACTCTGGGCACTACCCCACCAATGCAGCTATGTCTGCATTCAAGCCTGGCCAACAGGCATAACTTCTTGCCAATATCTTCATTTTGGATATCCCTGGATGAGCCCAGTGGAGTTCAGATAGTATCTGGCGACAAGTTTTGCTCGGTACAGTTTTGCTCTTGCTTCTCATAATGATATGCTGTCCTTTACTGTGATTTGGTCCCTTCGGGTCCAAAAGGCTTCAATTCTGGTTGTGATGGCTCTTTGGTTTCCCCTATCACCACCAGCTGTTTCAGTTTTGCCAGGACCAGATTTTTCTGTGTCCAAAATCTGATACTGTCCATGAAGTGTGTCCAGAAAATTTAAAATCATTATGGCGTCTTTCAGTGTCAGTATCACAGGTGGTGTGGCAGCTCAATGCATTCACATTTGTTTTTTGGCCTCCCAGACGATGTTCCAACTTGGAATTATACGCACTTACTATTAGAGCCCATCGCTGAATGCAGACTGAAGCTATGGGCGGCATTGCCTCGTCCTCTCTATGTAGACCTAGCAGCGGTTTGTGGTCTTTTATTATTACAAATTTACATTCTTAAAGGTTTGGGTGGAACTTTCTGACTCCAATTATGACCAACAAACATTCCTTCTCTATTTGGGTGTATTACGCTCTGCAATAACCGTAGTCCTGGATGCATACAGTATTGGGCTTTCCTCTCCATTGGGCCACCTATGAGTTAATACTACCCCGATTGCAGATGAGAATGCATCCCATGTCAATACCAGATCTCGCTTGGGACCATAGTGTACCAGCACTTTAGAGGATGACAGCTGTTTCTTCATTTCCCTGAAAGCAATGGCTTAACTATGTGACTGTTTCCAAGGCTGACCCGATTTTTAAGAGTTGATACAAAGGTGCCAGGATGGAGGCCAGGTTATGTATGAACTTTCTGTAATAATTCACCAGTCCAAGGAGCGACCTAAACTCTGGTACAGACGTGGGAAGTAGGGAGGTGATCACTCTCACTTTATCTTTCAACAGGTGTAACCTGGTCTTGTTGTCTCTGTAGCCCAGTAGGTCACTTGGGGTACCTGAAACACACATTTTTCCCTTCTTAGGCATACACCTGTCTGGGAGAAATGTCTAAGATTAAGTGCAAGTTCACTATATGCTCTTTATTGGTCTTGTAGATAAATGGTGACCTCGGGAGACTTTACAAAATGTTCTCTATCATCTGCTGGAAAATTGTACAGACTGATGATACCCCAAATGGTAGCTTTGTATATTTGTCCAAACCCTTTTGTAGCTCACTTTTGGTAATCCTCATCTAACCGCAACTGCAAGTCCACATGGTTCGTATCCAGCTCCATGAAGGACAGATCCCCTGCCAGCTTTGTGTAAATCCTCTAAGCGAGGGATTTGGTAATTCTCCAGTTGTGAAAAGCAGTTTACAGTTTCTTTAAAATCCCCACAAAGGCAAACCAATCCATTGGGCTTCACAATCAGTATGACAGGTGCTGGACTGGTTCAATGATTCCTTCTCTTTTCAGCCTTCTGATTTCTGCCTCTACTCAAGGCAAACAGCACTTGGCAGGCCTTGCAGAATTATGGGATTGTTTCCTAATCAACAAGTAAGGTATCCTTGGCTCCTGTGATAGTCCCTGGCCTCCCTAGAATTAAAGACTTCTGGATATTTATTTAGGAGTTCACGCAGACCACCATTTTCTAATTGAAAAATGTTGAGCCAATCTAGGTGAATTTCTCTCAACCCCACCAAGCCTGGGCCCAAACATTTTACTACAACCAGTGGGAACTGAACCAGCTGCCTCAGTAGAGTCGAGCGACTCAAACTTCCCAAACTTCCCAAATAATGGGAAGAAGGAATAATTCTGAAGAAGGGTCTAGGCCCGAAACATCAGCTTTCCTGCTCCTCTGATGCTGCTTGGCCTGCTGTGTTCATCCAGCTCTACACCTTGTTATCTCAGATTCTCCAGCATCTGCAGTTCCTACTATCTCATATTTTATGAAGTCCTCTTGGCTGATCACATTACAATCACTACAGCCTACATCTCAATTCTTCCTACCAAAATGTACAACCTCACACTTTCCCACATTGTATTCCATCTGCCATTTATTTGCCAAATCTCCTAGCCTGTCCAAATCCTAATGCAGCCTCCCCACCTCCTCAATGCTACCTCTCCATTCACCTATTTTTGTGTAATTTGCAATCTTTGCAGCAATTCCCTTGGTTGCTTCATCCAGATCATTAATGTAGTTGTGGTCTCAATACAGACCACTGTGAAACTCCTGTAGTCATCGGAGGATGGAAATGTGGAATTTTAAATGTCTGGTACTTTTGCCTTTGACAGTTGATGCACAGGGACCTAGCAGCAGATTGAAGAAAGCTAAGAATAAGTAGAAGCTTTGTGGCTCTAGTTTGGAAGTTATGTTGCTAGTCTAGAATTTATTCAAATTGGAAGATTTATTGAAATCCTAATTAAACAGTAGTATTCAAAAGGACACTTTAAACAAGGCAGCAGGATTTCATTTAGAGCTAGTAAGAACTGCAGATGCTGGAGTCAGAGATAACACAGTGTGGAGCTGGATGAACACAGCAGGTCAGGCAGCATCAGAGTTTGGGGCCAGGGAGGGTAGATGGGATGGCGATAGGTGAGTGCAGGTAGGCAGTGGTGGGGATTGGTCAGTGAGGTGGGAGGGGTGGATAGGTGGGAGAGAAGATGGTCAGGTTGTGTCAGGTCAAGGAGGCGGGAATGAGAGGGTGGGTTGGTCATGGGATGAGGCTGTGGGTGGGGACATTTTGAAACTGGTAAAATCCACGTTTAGGCCATTGGGTTGTAGGCTCCTGAGATGCTGCTGCTCCAGTTTGTGGGTGGTGTCATTGTGACACTGGAGGAGACCCAGGATGGACATGTCACCCACAGAGTGCGTGGAGGAGTTGAAATGGTTCGCAACCAGAAGGTGTTGTCATTTGTCACGTACAGAGCGTAGATGCTTGACAAAATGGTCTCTGAGCCTCCACTTGGTCTCATCGATGTAGAGGAGGCCACATCGGGAGCAGCGGATGCAATAGACCACATTGACGGAGGTGCAGGTGAACCCTTTCTAATGTGGAAGGTTTGTTTTGTGCCTTGAATGGAGGTGAGGGGGAGGTGTAAGGGCAGGTGAAGCACTTTCTGTGGTTGCAGGGAAAGGTGCTGGGGGTGGTGGGGCTAGTGAGGAGTGTGGAGTGGACAAGGGAGTCGCGGAGAGAGTGGTCCCTATGAAAGGCAGATAGGGATGGGTAGGGAAATATCTCTTTGGTTGTGGGGTCAGATTGTAGGTGGTGGAATGGCAGAGAATGATACGTTGAAAAAGGAGGTTAGTGGGGTGATATGTGAGGACAAGGGGGATTCTGTTATTGTTTTTGTTGCGGGGAAGGGATGTGAGTGCAGAGGTGCGGGAAACACAAGAGGTGTGATTGAGAGAATTTTCACCGAAGGGGCGAAGATGCGATCCTTGAAATAAAAGGATATCTGGGATGTTTGGGAGTGGAATGCCCCATCTTGGGAGCAGATGGGGTGGAGATGGAGGAATTGGGGGCAGGGGATTGCATTCTTCAGGAAGGTGGGTGAGAGGAGATGTAGTGGGAGTCAGTGGGCTTGAAATAGATGTTGGTTTCGGGACGGTCACCAGAATTGGAAACAGAGAGGTCCAGGAAGGAGAGGGAGTTATCGGAGATGGTCCAGGTGAACTTGAGGTTGGGGTGAAAGTGCTCGTAAAGTTGATGAACTGTTCAAGCTCCTCTTGGGAGCATGAGGCAGCACCAATATAGTCATTGATGTAGCAGCAGAAGAGGGACTGTTCCACAGCCCTCTTCCGTTCATTTTCCCTGTGTGCAGATAACTAGTAAGGATGTAATTATATCATGTAAAGATCCTGCAATCTGTATCGATCAGTAAACAATGGCTCAGTGGAACTGATGTGTTTTGAATATATGAGAAATATTAACATGTTAATCTAAATTTATGATATACATATATGTATGCAAAGTACTTCATCTGAACTCCATAGACATAACCAGTTTTACATTCGTACGGAGAACCTCCCATATAGTCCGTGTCAGGCAACAAATGTATAAAACTAACTCCCCTAATCCTGCAAGAGGATTGATGATCTATTTGCATGGGTAAATAATCTACAGAAGGAAGCAAAGCTTGTTTATTGTATAGAGAATTTCTGACAAGAAATGCACCTTTTAGATCAAGGTACAAAACTAAATGACATTTTTAAAGCAAAATGATTATACCTTGCCGCAAATGAGCAAATCTCATTAGATGTGAGTAGTTAACAGATAATTAAATCAGATCACTTAGTAACCAACCAGTTAAGCAACAGTAGCACTAAACAGACACAAAATGGGTGGGAAGGCATTGCACCATTCTTCCACCTAATGGTCTAATCAAGAACTATCAAACTTAGTAAAATGACTGCAGGTGAACTGCAGAAAAACCCTCTTCAGTGTTTGATACTTTTAACTGCTTTGTTGGGAGTGGACCACAACAAAGGGTAATCAGTGTGATACATAATCCATTCATTTCCATTCCATGGAGACACAAACATAAATTTACCAGTAAGCACCATTGCTGTAACAACACTGTAGTGTTTACACTAAACTTTAAGTGAAAAATAACACAGTTTAATGTCTTAAAATGTAAAATGACAGCCTACAACTACCTAGAAAGTTAACAAAAAAATATTGCTATTGATAATGGTATAGGTTGTTTTATCTCTTCCCGGTACCAGACTTCTAACATTTGCTGCCAGAAGATACTAGTCACTTTAACTGAAAATAATGTATCACCTAATATCAGTGTTGACTTGAGACCAGAGATAACTGTGCCATGCATCTACTTGGAGAATGTATCCATTGTTATTGTGTAACCCTTACCCTGCTGAATAAGCTAGAATTTTACATTGTCAGTGATGTTAAAGCAATAACAAATACTTTCAGGGTTAACATAGATAAGCCACTGATTGCTGTTTGCAGAGCACTTTGAGCTGTCTCTAGAGGAACAAGTAGAATTCTGTGCATTCACCAGAACGGTTCACACAAAAGACAACAATTTAATTGTGTAGTGACTGCAATAGAGTAAAACTGGAATCTCATTTTTAACATTAAAATCTAATGGGTTCTGCTGTCATGTTTATGAAATCTTTTTAAAATGCATTGTTAAAATCATTTGTAGCTAATTATAATTAAGGTAAATAAGCCAACTACTTTCCTGAGGCTAAAGCAAAATGAGAGCCTCATTAATGTTTAAATCCTTTCAGCATGAAGTATACATTAATTGATGCCTCAAATTCCCAAGAAAAAATGGTTGAAAGATTGACTCAACCTTCTCAGTCCCTGCCTGACAGCAAATGCAACATTTATTCAGGTCTCTCACATGATGAAGATAATTACAATTGAAATGTATCTACATACTCTCCTTACACATGACAACGTTGCTTAGTTAATGATTTAAGAGCTGTGCCGGTTGCAAGACCATTATACATGCTTACGTGAACGTGATACCTGATGCTTCCACATTGAACACAGAACAAATAACTTCAACTTAATGCTGCAGTAGTTTTTGAAACCAACATTCTTCTGGTTTATATTCAATTGATCAGACATTCTCTGCTTTTGGGGTAAGCTCCTGGCAAAGTGCTGGCTGGTTAACTTCTAGTTTTATGGGATTGAGGACGGTTTATTTGCTAAAGGATACTACATATTTAAATGGCTAATTAAATCTTCCTGCTGTTATTGTCTTGGAAGTTGACAGCCTGTGGCCATGCATGGATTTTGTTTCATACAGTCAACCCGACAGCCTTGTTAAATAGAACAACCTACTTTAGTTAATATGGCAGCTTAACCTGTGATGCATTAGGTGCTAGTTACGGACAAAATGCCTTAAACTCCTTTCCTCTCATTTCTCACTTTTCCTTTGATGGGTTAAGAACAGGTCAATCCCCTGATAACATGCTTAGATGAACAATAATGGGACAGACTGTTGAGTAGTTGTGAACTCCTGATAGAAAATAGGATACTAGTTTAGATCACATTGTTGCTATTTAGTTGCACTCAAATATTCATATTAGGTTACCAAACTGATATGCTGATTTTATCATTTGATAGTAATGATGGTAGAGGCTTACAGATGTAGTCTAGGAATTGCTAGTGATATTATTAGCAATGACTTTTCTTATTCCTTCACAAGGTGTGACCATTGTTGCCTAGGCTGGTATTTTTTAACTATCCTGAAATGTACTTTTTGAGGTATTTGTGAGCTGCATGATTGACGCATTGGTGACCATATAGGTACACCTATGGTTCCAGGATTTTGACTCAACAATAATATACAGCTTGGTAAACCGTTGTTGCACTCTACCACCTGCAAATTCCTTTCCAAATCACCTATATCTATGAAGCAGAGGTGCTGGTGTTGACTGGGGTGAACACGGTCAGAAATCACATGACTCCGGGTTATAGTCCAACAGGTTTATTTGAAAACACAAGCTTTCAGTGTAAATAAACCTGTTGGACTATAACCTGGTGTAGTGTGATTTCTAACCTATATCTATGTCACTCATTCAGCACTGCGAATAGTTACACCAGATGGACTAGAAGATTACTACTACCTTCTTAAGTGCAATTAGGATTAAGCAACAATTGCTGGCCACACCAGTGATACTCTAGCCACCAGACCAATACAAATGTTACTGGTGAATATCATCACCTATGACCTTACAATGAAGGAAGTGTCATTGATGAAGCGACTGAGGATATTTAAATCTGGGATATTACATTGAGGAACTCCTACTCTCTTGCCTTAGGACTGAGATGGTACAACCACGTTCCTCTGGATTAGTTATGACTTCAACCAGGAAGGAGTGAACTCCCTGATTTCTATTGACTTCAATTGTATTAGGGTCCCTTGATGCTAGATTTAGTCAAATCTGCCATCACTTCACATATTGAATTCAGCTCTTTTATCCAGGCTCGGAGGACAGCTGTAACAATGTCTGTAGCTGAGGAGCATTGGTAGAATCCCAACTGAACATATATGATCAGTAATTGCCAGTTAATTGCATTATTGATAATTCCTTCCATCACATTTCATAATTGACTTAAACTGTTTGACAGACTGTTGACCAAATTGTATTTGTCCAGGTTTTTAAGGAAAAGGTGTACTTGAGCAACTTTCTATATCATCAGGTATACTGGAACAGTGTGGCTTGGGGTGCAATTAGTTCTGGTGCACACATCTTCAGTACTAAATTAGAGATATTGTAAGGACCCATAGCCTTTGCAGTATGCAGTGCCTTTAGCAATTTCTTGGCATCACATGAACTGAATTGAATGGGCTAAATACAACATTTGCAATTCTGGTGACCTCAAGAGCTTAGCAAGAAGGATCATCTATTTGGCATTTCTGGCAAAATATGGTTCCAAGTGTTTCAGCCTGATCTCTTACATTGACATTTTGGGCTCTTCCATCATTGAAGTTAGGTATTTATGGATCTGCATTCTTTGGTTAGTTTCTTAACCATCCATCACAATAAAAGATGGTATAACTATGTATTTCCAGCAATCACAGAATATTTATTTGGTTTTTTCACACTTTAATCATTCAGGCAGTAACAGGAAGTCTGGTGTTGCAATGTAGGGAATGTTCATTAAGCAACAAAGATAATACTTAAAGCTAGACAGTGGTCTTCTGCTTCCAGCTTCAGAACAGTCTTTTGCCTTTCACTTTCAAACTTAACACATGCTTTGGTCACTGAAATCTGGTGCTTCTTAACTGTTTCCAAACCACAATCCATGGGAATAATCATTTATACACTCTGGTTTAAGTGAAGTGCGGCTAGTTCCTTATTGGCTTAAATAGAGCATGGTCAGTTTCTAATCAGTCTTTCTGTGCTAATGTGACTTCCCATTATATCATGGCAAGTTCACTAAGTTGCCAATCATTTTTGGGACTGCCCCTTATAATAGTTTGTTTTGTTATTTAATTATACTTAATGACCTTACACTGAGATAATGGGGCCATTTAGGACATTTTCCCTACACTTTTTGTTTGGGATAAGGAAATGTGTGCTGCCATGTCCTCAAAATTAAGATGTTGGGTTCATTGTTGGAAATATAGTATTAGTATTATGTTTAGAACTCTCATTAAGGCAAGCAAATCTTTATTTAATAGTAGCTGCTGGTGCTTGGAACAAAATTCTTTTTAAAACTGGTATAGTAGCCTACAACTTTAAAACTAATCCAGAAATTATAAAGTCAGTACTATTTAAAACCTAAGAATTGTGTGTATAAAAATATAAATTTAAAACTGTGTTGAAAATGTTGTAGAGAAATATACTTATAAAATAAAAGTCACAAAGGACTACACAACAATAAAAAAAACTTATCGTAAAACTATTGCAGGACTTTTTTCAAAAACAAATGACACGTAATATATTTTAGCAGAATAAGATTGCTTTTCTCTAAAACATTACAAATTTGAGCAACTCTAAAGTAGAACACAGCTGTTTTTGTTTCGCAAAATAAGTCTTTCTCTGCCAGATGTTTGATAATGACTTTTTTAATGGAATATAAGGGGATATGATGTTACAGGAGCTTGCTTATTCAACATTAATAAGCTGCAGTGCTCACCACTTAAAAGGCAATAAACTAAAGCAGGGGCCTCACATGTCAAGAAAGGAAGAATCAATCACGAGATGTATAAGGGTCCCACGTTAATTATAGGTAAGAAGAATAACGTAATGTCCTTTTATTGTTTTATCATATTGCTGAAAAAAACCACATTTTTGTCAAAGCTTTTTGTCTTGCATTTGTCAGGATAATTTGCACGAATTTGCAATGTAAAGGAATAACAACATCTATCTACTGTATGAGAGCTGAATGCCTATTGGTTGGTACCTGGACACTGATTAGAGGAGGTGTTGCTATGGCAAATTCATCATTTAGGTGACTGACAGTAAAGTACAAAGTTTATTTTAAGTTTTAAACAAGACAGGTCGACTCTGATTTGTCAAGGCATTGCCCTGAGAATTGAACAAGAGAATGGCTGTCATCTACTTATTTGCATTGGAGCAACTGTACATATTGCACAATCATGGAATCACATTCGTTGTTGGCTACTTTGTTGTGAGTTTTGCAAGTATTGGTAGTTTGGCTACAGTAAATACCTTGCTCATTGTGAACAGCCTGGAAATGCTGTTTGACATCATCTCACTAGCAGCTACACCTCTGTACACAGAGGGAACTAAACATTAGGGATGTTGAATGAGGAAGGTCAAAGTTCTTAGCATGACCCAGCACCATGTGTTCACATTGTTCCCCTGCTTCCAGCTGGTGCAGTAAGCTCTCACCACAGATTTCCATCCCTTGAGCCTGTGCTCATGATGAGATGCCAGGTAGTGCAGCTACGGGTTTTGGGCTGACACAAAGAGACTACCAACTACATATACGTTAAAAGACAAACATTTATATATAAGCTGGAATCACGTGAGAACCATTGTCACCTGTGCCACCAAAGTGCTCTCACTAATTTTTCTTCTTCTCTCATTCCCACTTTGTGTACTACCTGGTTCTGCACTTGGGTTGGAGGAAACATGCTTGCCTTTGGAGCCCACTTGCCTTGGAGGTTTAGTGGGGAGACACCAGAGGCACTTGAAATAGACAGGTCACATAAACTGAGGGTCTCTGGCCAGAGGCTAGTTGTCCCCTCCACAGCTTGTATTCTGAATGTTTCGGCGGGGAAATGGGTGCAGCAGGATAGTGGTAGACAGATTCACCACCTCTGCACTGTCCTGAATAAAAACTGCAAGGGGCCCGAGTATGGTTCCTTCCCTGGTTGGGTAACTCCATTCACTGCTCCATTTTCTTGTGAGGAAGGGCCATCTGGAGCTCATGATAGGTTCCCCATGCTCTTGTCACCATGCCTTTGGTTCTGAGGGACAACGGCTGGGGTGCAAGTTTGTGCACCTCTCCAGCAGCCCCTGAGGGTGCTGGGCCTAGTTATCCATGACAGTCATCAACCTATCCATGGAGGCAGCCAGATGGTCACAAGACTCACTGCACTGCTGCAGCTGCTGGGTATTGAGGGCCATTATGTCCTACAGACCTGTCTGCTCTTCCTGTTCCTCCCTGTGCACTTGGAATCCTTGATTACCTTCACCACAGGATCATCTCCTGCCTGGGGCTAAGCAGGTGCATGGTTTCCGGTTGCCCCTGAGTGCCAGTGGCCTGGGGCATTTCTTCCTTAGCCAGCTACAGAGTTAGTGCTATGGGATGCTCATTAGAATGTGCACCTACAGTCTGTATGTCTCTGTTTCCTACCAAGGTATCAGTATTTGGCTGGGATGGGTTGGGGGGTGGTGCTGGAGGCAACCTCTCATGGGACAGTCTAGAATTTATGGTGATCATGGGGAATTTCAATATGCAGGTGGACTGGGAGAATCAGGTTGGTAGTGGATTGCAAGAAAAGGAATTTGTGGAATGTCTACAAGATGGCTCTTTGGAGTAGCTTGTGGTGCAGCCCACTAGGGAACAGGCAAATCTGGATTTAGTGTTGAAGCAGACTTGATAAGGGAGCTTAAGGTGAAGGAACCCTTAGGAGGTAGTGATCATGATATGATTAAAATTCCTCTGCAATTTGAGAGGGAGAAGATAGAATCAGAGTTAACGGTATTACAGCTGAATAAAGGCAACTATAGAGCATAAGGGAGGAGCTGGGCAGAACTGACTGGGAGAGGAGCCTAGCAGGAAAGACAGTGGAACAACAATGGCAAGAAATTCTGGGAGTAATTCAAGCGACATAGCAAACATTTATCCCTAGCAGAAAGAAGCATACTAAAGGGAGGATGAGGTAACCATGGCTGACAAGGGAGGTCAGGGACAGCGTAATAGCAAAAGAGAAAACATATAGTGTGGCAAAGGGCAGTGGGAAGCCAGAGGATTAGGAAGCTTACAAAGACCGACAGAGGGCAACAAAAAAAGGTAAGGAAGGAGAAGATTAAATATGAGGGCAAGCTAACCAGTGATATAAAGGAGGACTGTAAGAGTTTCTTTTGTTATGTAAAGGGCAAAAGAGAGGCAAAAGTAGACATTGGGCTGCTGGAAAATGATGCCGGAGAGATAGTAGTAGAGAAGAAGGAAATGGCTGAGGGACTAAATAATTACTTTGTGTCAGTCTTCACAGTGGAAGACACGAGTAATAACTCAAAAATTCAAGACAGTCAGGGGGCAGAGCTAAGTATGGTGGCCACCACCAAAGAGAAGGTGCTAGAAAAACTGAATGGGCTGAAGGTGGCTAAGTCACCTGGACCAGATGGACTACACCTCAGAGTTCTTAAGGAAATAGCTGAAGGGATAGTGGAGGCATTAGTGGTGATCTTTCAGGAATCGCTAGAGTCAGGGAGGGTCCCAGAGGACTAGAAAATTGCCAACATGACACCACTGTTTAAAAAGGGAGTAAGGCAAAAGACTGAAAAATGCAGGCCGATTAGCCTAACCTCGGTCAGATTTTGGAGTCCATTGTGAAGGATGAGATTTCTGAATACTTGGAAGTGCATGGCAAAATAGGGCAAAGTCAGCATGGCTTCATCCAGGGGAGGTCATGCCTGACAAATCTTTGAGGAAGTAACGAGCAGGGTAGACCAAGGAGAGCCAATAGATGTTATCTACCTGGACTTCAAGAAGGCCGCTGACAAGGTGCCACACAGGAGACTGCTGAGTAAGATAAGGACCCATGGTGTCAGAGGCAAGGTACTAACATGGATAGAACATTGGCTGTATAGTAGAAAACAGAGAGTGGGGTTAAAAAGGGTCTTTCTCAGGATGGCAACCAATGTCAAGTGGTGTTCCACAAGGGTCAGTGTTGGGACCACAACTTTTCACTTTATACAGTAATGATCTAGATGAAGGAACTGGGCATTCTGGCTAATTTTGCAGATGATACAAAAATAGGTAGAATTAAGGATGTGGGGAGGCTGCAGAAGGATTTGGACAGGTTAGGAGAGTGGGCAAAGAAGTGGCAGATGGTGTACAACGTGGGAAAGTGTGAGGTCATGCACTTTGCTATTTTCTAAATGGGGAGAAAATTCAGAAGTCTGATATGCAAGGAGACTTGGGAGCCCTAGTCTCTGATTCTCTCAAGGTAAATTTGCAGGTTGAGTTAGTAGTTAGGAAGGCAAATGCAATTTTGGCATTTATTTTGAGAGGACTTGAATATTAAAACAGGGACATACTTCTGAGGCTCTATAAGGCTCTGGTCAGGCCACATTTGGAGTATTGTGCGCAGTTTTGAGCCCCATATCTCAGGAAAGATGTATAGGCCCTGGAACGGGTTCAGAGGAGCTTCACGAGAACGGTCCCAGGAATGAAAAGCTTAACGTATGAGAAACATTTGAGGGCTCTGGGTCTATACTCAATGGAGTTTAGATGAATGAGGGGAGATCTAATTGAAACTTATCTAACTGATGGAGTTAGATATGTTCTTGATTGTCAAGGGGATCAAAGGTTACAGGGAGAAAGTGGGAGAATGGGGTTGAGAAACTTATCAGCCATGATTGAATGGCGGAGCTGACACAATGGGCTGAATGGCCTAATTTCTGCTTCCACGTCTTATGGTCTTATGGCCTTAATTACGGGTTATGAGTTAAAAATAAGGGGGCACCCATTTAAGATAGAGATTTGGAGGATTTTTGCCTCATAGAAGTTTGTGCATCTTTGGAATTCTGTTCCCTAAAATGTGTTGGAAGCAGAGCTGCTGAATATTTTAAAGCCTAAAAGGGATAGATTATTGAACAGGAAAGGGTGAAAGCTTAGACTGGGTAGGTGGAAATGTGGAGTAATCGGATCAGCCATGACTTCATTGAATGGTGGAACAGGCTCCAGGAGCCGAATGTCTTGCTCCTGATTACATCTTAACATTCACCTAAATGGCACAAAGGCAATATCAATGGAAACACAAAGCCACAGAGGTGCAGATAGAGAAAGTGAATGGGCAAAAATGTGACCGAGAGACTTCAATGTATGCAAATCTGTTTTGTTCAGTTTGGACCCTATAAAGGGTCAATCGGGACAATTTCTAAATGGAAAAAAGCCAGGAACAGTGGAGGCCCTCATACATTTATGTGTTTGGAATCCAGGAGGTGGTGGCTCAGGCAGACAGATCATTAAAATGGGATGAATAGGTGTGAAATAAATTTAAAGGCTATTAAAATGAAAAGAAAGAATAAAATGGCAAGGAATAAGTCATATTGCATCTAATCAAAGCCCTGGGTACACAAAGCCTCAGTGGGGAGTATGAAGAGTTCTGGACACCACACTTTAGGAAGAATATATTCTGGCCTTGGATACAGTGCTGAATAAGTTGATCAGAGTTCAATGATTCGATTACAAGGAGAAGTGATTGTATTCCTTAGAATTTAGAAGGCGAAGGATGATTTGATGGGCATATTAAGTGAATAGTTATGATAGACAGAGATAAACTATTTTTGCTGATTGGGAGTACAAGATTAGGGGTAGATTTAAAAATGGAGCCAGAACTTTCAGTAGTGAAATAGCGCAACCTGTCCTCATACAAAGGATAGGAGAACATAAATGTCAATTGATACTAAATCAATTTTGAATAGTTAATTAAAATTAATAGATATTTTTAATTCTGATATCAATGATTTTTTGATAAAATTGTGATAATCTTGTTTGGGTTCATTAATGACAATGAAATTGTATTTACCACAAAAAACAAGCACTTTTAATCATTTGGCCTAATCCAAGTAATTTGGTTTTGAATAACTGAAAATGATATTTAAAAGCCTGTTAAAAACCATTTACTATTCTTTACAACATTTTAAAAAAAAAGCTTGATTGAAAAAACCTTCTCACTTGTCAGTAAATGGGAGTGATTAGAAGAAACTCAGTGTCGATGAATTCAATCTGTGGGTGTGTCTTGCTGGCAGGGCCATCTTGCATTGACAATTCTTGATTAAACCAGGGCAAATGTTTGTGGACGCTCAAATTACATCAAGACAAGATTATGCCTAAAGTTTCTCAATCTATTGTACGGGGAAATTGTGCGAAAAAGTAGGCCAATGTGTTTTCTTCTGCTCTTACTTTCCTTCACATTATTAGATATTTTCCAATAAACCTGCTCAGAGATGTTATTATACACCTCTGGAGCAGATGGAACTTGAACCTGGGCCAGACATGGAGACATTTTCACTGCACCACAACAGCCCTTGTAACATATTTAAGTTTAGTCATGTCTGCACTGTTCCCCATCTACTTCTATAAACACACGAAATAGTGTCATTTACTTAACATAATACATTGAATGGACAAATTAAATGTGATAATAATTGAACTGTATTGCTGATTTTTATGTTCAATCAGTTTTGGAAATTCCCTGGAGTAATTAAATATTTAATTGGCCAATGACTTTTGACTAAAAGGGCATGAATATAAATTAGTTCTTACTGTAGAAATACTATTATGACCTTTAAAATAAGAATTAAGAGGTACGTGGAAGCTGTAATATATTCATTAACTTTACCATGGAGTAAACTGCTGAATTAACATTCCTTTGTCAGCGCTGAAACTCAATTTCACTGTGAAGGGTGAAACTTTTAACATTTGCTTAATAAGAGTTGACAACTTTTTAAATCTGTATGCTGGAATTGCTGGACAAACTCAGGGTTGTCTGTGGCATCCAGTGATTAAACTTTTTCTATTATTATGTAATGTAAATCAAACAGTATTCAGAATATATAATTATTTATGATAATTCCAACGAAAGTAAACATTTTTTCATATTTATGCCCTTGAAAATGTTCTTTCCTGTCAGTGGACATGGACAAAAGGTTTTCATCACAGTGAGTTAAGCACTACCCCATATAACAAGGATCTCCAAAATTTCAGTCATAGGTGGGGAATATTGGAACTTCACAAAGACCTGAGAATTGTTTTCTAACCCTCCTTCTGGTATAGTTCAGAAGGTCTGCAGCAAAAAATTAATTAATAATGGGAAATCTTGCGAAGTGGCTATAGCAATCGATAGTAAGTTCATTGCATTGCCAATCTTGCCTTTTCAACAATGAGCTGGGAAAATTTACATGCGATAGTCATCAGGGAAGGACTGGAGCAAATTAAATTATGCATATGCACATAGATCACAAAGAAGGATATTAAATTCAATTGCTTTTTTCAACTATGGTCGGAAAGTTTCCATTTCCATTCAATAGGCATTTCTTATTCTAGAATATCCTAAGGAATCTAACAATTGAGTTAATGCAGAAATTGGTTTTAGTGAGTGCGTATGTAACTACTGTGTTTTGTAAATGTGAAGATGATTATTCAATTCATTACACAGATGGTGAAGATTCTGTCAATGATTTTCATAAGAAGTATGCTGCTGGGGAAGTTATTCAGTGGAAATCTCTTCATGTTGATGTTTACTTATGAAAAACAGACCTTTGCTCCCAACAATGTTCACCTTATCCTTTAAATGGTACAACCTCACACATTGTCTTTCTCAAAAGACATTAATGCTAACTCCTAAGACCGTAAGATGTAGGAGCAGAAGTAGGCCATTCAGCCACTTTAGCAGATTTGTCATTCAATAAGATCTTTGCTTATTTGATTATTCTCAACTCTATTTCCCTAACTTTTCCCCATAACCCTTGTTTCCCTTTCTGAATAAATATCTGTCTATTGCAGCCTTGAATATACCTTATGACCCAACCTCAAAAGAAGCCTTCTGCGGTAAAGAATTTCACCGACTTGGCAATCCCTGAGAGAAGAAATTCCTCCCTTGTCTCTGTCTTAAATGTGTGACCCCTTATTCTGAGGTTGTGCCCTCTGGCCTTAGACTTTTCCACAAGGGAAAACAACCTTTCTATACCTACCCTGTCAAGTCCCCTAAGAATTCTTGTATATTTCAATAAGGGCACGTCTCATTCTTCTAAATTCCAGTGAGCACTGGACCAACCCACTTAATCACTCCCCATAAGACAACCCGTCCATACCTGGTATCAGCCTTGTGACCCTTCTCCAGGAAACCTCAAATGCATGTACCTTTTCCCTTAGATTAGATTAAAACTGTTCACAGTATTTTGGCTCTGCTCTGACTAGTGCCTTCTACAATAATGGCAAAACCTCCCTACATTCGCTTTGAAACAAAGGCTAACATTCCAATTGTCTTCCCTATTGCCCACCAAACTTGGATGCTACCTGTTCCTGATTCATGAACAAAGGCTCCCAAATCCCTCATTCTGTAGCTTTCTTCAATCTTTCTCCACGTAAGTAACATTCAGCTCCTTTATTCTTTCTGACAATGTACATGACTTCAGAGATCGTAGGAACTGCAGATGCTGGAGAATCTGAGATAACAAGGTGTAGAGCTGGATGAATACAGCAGGCCAAACAGCATCAGGGGAGCAGGAAGGCTGATGTTTCGGGCCTAGACCCTTCTTCAGAAAAGGCTTCACACTTGACTTCACACTTTCCCACATTAATTCCATCTGCCAGTTTTTGCCAACTTTCCTGTATCGTTCTGCAGACTTCTTGTGTCATCCTCACCACTTGCTTTCCTGCCTATTTTTGTGTCCTCTACAAACATGGCTATAGTATATTTACTTTCCTCATCCAAGTCATAAATATATATTATAAATAATTGTGGCCTCAGCACTGATCCTGCTGGCATTCCACTAGTTACAGGTTGCCATCCTGAAAATTCCCTCCTTATCCCAAATCTCTGTCTTCTATTAATTAGCTAATCCTCTACTGAATAAAAACCGAAAGAACTGTGGATGCTGTAAATCAGGAACAAAAACAAAGTTGCTGGAAAAGCCCAACAGGTCTGGCAGCATCTGTGAAGGAAAAAACAGAGTTAACGTTTTGGGTCCGGTGACCCTTCCTCAGGACTGATGGTGGCTGGGAAAACGTCAGTTTATATGCAGAAAATAGGGAGGTGGGGTAGGGAGTAAACGATAGGATAGGGCCCAGAAAGAGAGAACGACAGTTGGACAGACAAAGGAGTTGCTAATGATCAGGCTGGGAAGGTGAATAGTTGTTAATGGGGACTGTTAGTGACTAACAACAGTGGGTGTGTAATGGCTGGCTATGTGGTAACAAGGCCTGGTGTGTGGGGTAGGGGGCTGGGACATGGGAGAGTTTAGGCCTTAAAATTATTGAACTCAATATCGAGTCCGGAGGGCGGTAGTGTCCCCAAGCGGAAAATGAGGTGTTGTTCCTTCAGTTTATGTTGGGCTTCGCTGGAACACTGCAGTGTTGCTTCACCTGGAGGTATGTTTGGGCCCTTGGATACTGGGGAGGGAGGCGGTAAATGGACAGGTGTTGCACCTTCGTCGGTTACAGGGGAGGGTGCTGTAGGGCTGTGGGGAGGTGTTGGGGGTGAAGGAAGTGTGGACCAGAGTGTCCTGGAGGGAACGGTCCCTGCGGAAGGGGACAAGGGAGAGGAGGGGAATATGTGTCTGGTGGTGGAATCTCGGAGGTGGCGGAAATGGTGTTTGATGATCTTCTGGATGTGGATGCTGGTGGGATGGTAGGTAAGGATAAGGAGAACCCTATCGCTGTGTTTGCTCCATACTCCATACCCTTTGCTCAGTATGGAGTGTTCGGTATTGGAGAGTGGAAGGTTAGGAGGGATGGTGAATACCTGACAGGAGGTGGGGTGGGGAAGAGGGGGGATGGTGGTTGGGAGAGGGGATGGAGTCAGGGTGAAGGGGAGGAGAGGAAGCTTCCAGAGGGCCATGGGTATCTTTGAGTTGTTGCATCTCGCGGGTCTTGATGCCTGAAAGGAAAAGAAAAGGTTTCTTGTTAGCACGCCGTTAGCAACTCCTTTGTCTGTCCAACTGTCTTTCTCTCTTTCTGTGCCCTATCCTATCGTTTACGCCCTACCCCACCCACCGCCCTATTTTCTGCATATAAACTGACGTTTTCCCAGCCACCATCCTGAGGAAGGGTCACCGGACCCGAAACGTTAATTCTGTTTTTTCCTTCACAGATGCTGCCAGACTTGCTGGTCTTTTCCAGCAACTTTGTTTTTAATCCTCTATCTATGCTACTATATTACCTTCAACACCATGGACTCCTATCTTATTAAATAGCCTTACGTGTGGTGATTTATCAAATGCCTTCTGGAAATCCAAATACAGTAAACTCCCTTTTGTCCAGCATATACAGGGATCTTGCCAGATGTGGCCTGGACCACTCATAAATACTGTCAGCAAAGTTTAAGCAAAAGGAGGGATAGAAATGTTGGAAAAGTCAGTTCCCAGAAGGAGCAAACCTACTCCCTTCGATCGCCAGTTGCATGAGAATTCGGATGATGGGTACCATGTCATGGAAACTTTACTATACATTACATCCACTGTTGCCCCTTCCCCTGACTCCTAAAAATGAAAAAAAAACTACCAATTTGATGAATGACCTACAGCTAATTTTCTTCATAACTCCTAATGGAAATCCAGGAAGCTTCAAGAGAACATTGTTAACTATAACTTAAGATAATGCACACAGATAATAATTTTCACTCTTCCTCACATGCCGTTTATAACAGACCATGGAGATATACAGAGCTGTGAATGACCACAAGACCAATTTTAAATATAAAAGTACTTTTTTATCCTACTTAATCTCTCATTCTAGTTAGCAGCACTATGTCACAAAAATGTATACAATAACTTCTTATGATTTATCATATCTGTTGGAGTATAAAAATATATGCTGGCATCATCGTGCTGCATTGAGTTAGCGCTGCATTGTCAGAATCATTGTCTTTTGGATGACACATTGAAGGTAAGTCTGTCTGCTTTCCAAGGTGGGCATAAAGTCCTTGTCACTATGTTGAACAGCAGGGTTGTTACCCCAATGTTGCAAACTGTATATCACAAAAAAAATCACATTACTGCTTATGGGAGCTTACTGTACATAAACTGGCTGGCATATTTCCTCCATCAAAATAATGACTATACTTCAAAAAGTATTTTCTGAAGAAGGGTCCTGACCCAAAATGTCAACTTTCCTGCTCCTCTGGCCTCCTCCTGCTGTCTGGCCCGCTGTGCTCCTCCAGCTCCACACTGTGTTATCAGCAATTATATGATGCTTTCAGATGTCCTTAAAAGATGCTATATAAATGCCAGAATTTTCTTTATTTCCTTGCATCCACTGCCTCCAATTTTAAAGGTACATCACAACTCTGCCATAATCTTCTCTTATGTCTCTCTGTCCCTCATTTTGCTCTGAAAATTTGGGAGATTTTCCAATTTTCTAACAAAACTTTGTCAAGGCTCCATAGAGACAATTGGTGCCAATACTTCAGTCCATTACCATTCAGAACCAACCCAAATGGATGAAAACAAGGATATATATGATATATATTTATTTCATCAGTGCTGTACATTATTTTAAAAGACTATAAGAACTCCCATGGAACTTCATATTTAAACATTATTCAGGGATCCAGGTTATCCATTGCTTTGAAGATTTTTAGTACTTCATTTTTCCAATGTCAATGTCTCTCCCACTTTCAAAATTCAGGTGGCCAATCCACTCCTTTATTAACTGAAGTACGCATTCTGTGTCCTCCATGTCAAACATGGCAAGTTGCCCAGATCTGTACTCAATGTTTAAGTTGAAATGAAACATTATTTTGCAGAAGCTAGTTATCACTTCCTTTAATTTCTGTTCTATTGCTTTTGTTCCTTAGGCCAACAAAAATTTCACATATCGTGAGGACCGGGTATAGATCCACTGAGAATGATTTTGGCGTGATTTTCCAATCCCTTACCACCTGCTCTGTTCTGCAACCACCAAAAAAAAAGCAAACAAATAATTTCCCTTCCAGTTCCCTAATGGATTAGCAAAACTCAACCAATGCATTAGAGATTGGAATCACAATATAAGACTTCCGCAGCTTTTGTCTCTGCAGGAAGGCTCATTAAAAATTAAAGAAATAATTGGACCCTAGTGCTTACGTTTATTTAGATGAATAGCTGGTAATTCTGCTTGTTGTTAGTGTCATAATTAAATGTAGTCCTTTGCAACAAAATCACCTACACTGTTTGCTAAAATGTCTTAAAATTAACTTGTTGCACAAAGTACATTTGTATTTCCTTGAGAAAAGAAGACCAAGGCATAACTGAATTGAGGTCTATAAGATTTACTATGATAACAAATTAATTATTTTGATTGGGAGGTGTATAAATCACAGCATTATCTTAACGTTTCATTTACACCATTCATGGAAATATTTCTTCATTTAGGTGTAATGAAAATGTAGGGACTCTATTCTCCCCAAAAGCCTGTCAATGCTAGGTCAATGGAAAATAAATCAAGACTGAGACTGATAGCTTTGCATTAGGCAGGGCTATTAGAGTTGCGAAATTGGACTCCATAGTGCCACAGCTAACAGTGCCATGGAAGCATAACTGGAAAAGTGTTGACCAATATATTTCCAACAACTTGCAGTCCCCACTAGGATGGGTATGCTGTGCATGCACGAGAAGAATACAATGTGGATGGATCATAGAAACAGAGAATTTAACAGTGCAGAAAGAGGCCATTCAACCCATCGTATCTGTACCGGTTCCCAAAAGAGCTACCCAGCTTGTCCCATTCTCCAGCTATCCTGAATTAATCACTTTCAAATATATGTCCAGCTCTCTTTTGAAACTTCCTATGGGATCTGTATCCATCACTCTGCCAGGCAGCACATTCCAAATTCTAACAACTGTCTGGGTAAAGAAATTTCTCCTCATCTCTCTCTTAGCTCTATTGCTGACAGTCTTGAAACTGTGACTCTTAGTTACTGACATACCAACTAGTGGGAACAAAATATCATATTGGTCCCTATGCCCCTGGTGCTGTTGATGTCGTTGGTGCTGCTCTTCCAGTTCTTCATCAGAGGTTCAAGGTAGACCATGTTTCAGTGAAGGTTATGAAGAGCAAGGCAGGCGAACTGATTCCAAAGACTTTGGAAAACACCTGACAAGTAATAAAAGCAGTTTCAGAGGAAGTGTTGTCGGCTAGGCACAGTTTCAGCTTTACAGCTTCACTGAATAAGCAACTGCCCACTGTGCTCTTATTTGGTTGACCTTGGTGAATTCTGCATATCCTGTGTTGTTTGTCAAAGCCAAATGTTTGAGTTAAATTCTCAGTTAATTGGAGACTTAGATGTTGAAGCCACCTAGTCAATTGCTGCAAGCAGGTACCATATTTGATTGCAATCCTCATCCTTATCCTAACCCAGGTTAAATACAGAACTGGGCAAAATCAAGTTGGCTTCCTGACCCACTTTTCACAGTTTTAAACTGTGAACGAGTACACAAAACTGCATCCTACCTTGGCTGTTCAAATTCTGCTATTAATTCTCGGTCTCCTTCCACCTCCTGGATTAATGCCCTGTCAGAAAAGTTGGAAGCCTTCCCTCATGCTTATTGGCTGTTATTGTTATGCTTTTGTACCTATCCAACTCTTTCACAGATACACTGCACAGCTTCTATTCACTATGTGCAGCTCTCCTTTAAAAGACAACCGCTAGCCTTACACTATGCGTGTTGTACCCTCCGCTAACAACGTTTCCTGGTCCATCCATATGAATGCTACAGTCAAGAAAGCACACCAAAGCCTCTACTTCCTCGAAGGCTAAGGAAATTTGGCATGTCCACAATGACTCTTACCAATTTTTATAAATGTACCATTGAAAGCATCCTACCTGAATGCATCACAGCTTGGTATTGTAACTGCTCTTCCCAAGATTATAAGAAATTTCAGAGAGTTGTGGACACAGCCCAGTCCATCATGAAAACCAGCCTCCCATCCAATGACTCTGCCCCCACTTTCTGCTGCCTCAGGAAAGCAGCCAACATAATCAAAAACCCCTCCCACCCTGGTTATAATCTCTTCCACCCACTTCCATCGGGCAGAAGAAATAAAAGTTTGGAAACACATACTAACAGATTCAAGAACAGCTTCTTCCCTGCTATTATTAGACTGATGAATGGACCTTTCATATATTAAGAGTTCATCTTTCTCTGCACCATCTCTGTAGCTGTAACACTGTCTTCTGCATCCTGTTCCGATACCCTGATGTATTTCTATAACGTATGATTTGTTCGGTTAGCATGCAAAACATTACTTTTCACTGTATCTTTGTCCATGTGACAATAATATATCAAATAGATAAATCAGCAGCACCTTTCAGACTGGGCTCCACACTAGTCATGTCTTTGAAGAGACCATAAGACATAGGAGCAGAAATTAGGCCATTCGGCCCATCGCATCTGCTCTGCCATTCAATCATGCCTGATATGAGGCAGCACAATGTTTGCATATTGCCTATCGCAATGTGACTGGACACTGACTGCCCATGTATTACAAATCCCATGCTGGAATAGTAATTTTGTTGAATTCATTACTCTAAAGGCTACAGTATCACAACAAGTAGATGGATTTAAGATACAGATGAAGTCATAATCAAAATGAATCATGCAACAGAATTGAAGGCCCGAGTGACCTTTGCTAATTCAATATTTTTTCCTTGCTATATCTCGTTAAAGTCTAGGGCACATTTATGCTCATCTCAGAGAAATTCCATAATGATTCAGACTTTCTGATATACAGCTTTATTCTGTATAGGGTTCAATAGACAGGAGCAACTAATACCAGCACACAAGTCAGGTTAAATTCTTACTGTCATTTGTAATGTGTTAACTAAAATTCCGTTTGTCCTATTGTTAGGTACAACATTTATGAATGTTTACAGCATTAAGGCCCTAGAAAATTACTCAATGGCTCTGACAGAGATATATTATGTGTGGCATTGATAAAATGAACTCCTAAGAGAATTTCAACATTGGTATTTTGTTATGCTATTTTATTCCTGTCACTAAACTGAAATATTGTTCATTGTTTTCTACTTGTGTTGCACAACCTTCATAAAATTGTCCTAAAAACTGAAATCTGAATGTCAAAGACTTCTCTGTAAAGGGCACAGCTGAGAGTCAGGTCCCTGACACATGGTTTTGTTGATTCAATGTCTTATCACATGAAAGACTGGCAGAAATATGTTAGCAGCTTAAAAGCATACAATCTTATCATGTTTATTACAGCTTTGCCCGCCAAAGCACAGAGGTGAATAACATTCACCTAGAGTCGTCATCTATTTCCTGCAAAGGGATAATTTGACCATTCATTAACAATAAAGCACTGTTGTCAGATCAAAGCAAGGTAACATGGTTCCAATTTTCAAAAAGTCTAAAAAGTGGCCCAATATTGTCATCATTGCAATTATGAAGGAAAAAATGAGACTTTTTTTTCATAAATCTAAATTTGTGATCAATTTCAGGTCATTTGATCTTAATAAGGTCATAAACAGCAGAGGATAATGAAAAGATTCATATGAAGTAAGAAATTGAAGTGTAGGAAAAAGCTATCCAGAAAGATAAAAACAGTGTAAGAGTTTCTAGAAGTACATAGAAAGGAACAGTCAGCCAACTGATCATTAGTTCTTTAGGGATTTAATAGTGTAAATTAAGGAAAATTTTCCAAAATCCCCTAGACTCTGGATTAGTCCCATCAGCCCATAGAATAATAAAAGTGACTCCTCTAGTCTACAAAGGAAGGAGATAGTTTGCAGAGAGTGATGGGATTGTCTAAAATCTGGCATAGGGAAAAAGCCAGAATCTCTTATTAAGGGAGTTATAGCAGGGCATTTAACATAATCAAGCAAAGTCCAAATGGTTCTGTGATTGGAAGATCATTTGAGCTCTTTGAGCAAGTAACAGACAATGTAAATGATGGGCACCAGTTGATGTGTTGTATTTAGATTTCCAGAAGACATTTGACAAGGTGCCAAATCAAAGGTGTCTGTAAAGAAATGGCAATATATTTCCAAGTCAGGATGGTGAGTGGCTTGGAGGGGAGCTTGCAGGTGGTGGTGTTCCCAGGTATTTTCTGCCCTTGTCCTTCAAGAGGGAAATGATCTTGGGTTTGGAAGGTGCTGTCTAGAGATGTTTGGTGCATTTCTGCAGTCACCTTGTAGACAATACACACTGATGTTACTGAGCATTAGTGGTGGAGGAAGTGGATGCTTGTCAATGTGGTGTCAGTCAAGCAGATAACTTTGTTCTAGATGTTGTCATGCTTCTTGAGTGTTCTTGGAGTTGCACGTATCCAAGCACGTGCACAGTATTCTGTCATACTCCTGACTTGTGCCTTGTAGGTGGTGGGCAGGTTTTGGGGAGTCAGAAGGTGAGTTACTCACCATTGTATTACTAGTCTCTGACTTGCTCTTGTACCTAATATGTTTATGTACTGAGTTCAGTTGAGTTTCTAGTCAATGGTAGCCCAAGGACATTGACAATAGGGCATTCAGTGATGGTATCTCTATTGAATGTCAAGGGGCATTGGTTAGATTGTCTCTTATTTTCAATGATCGTTACTTGGCGTTTGTGTAGCATGAATGCTATTTGCCATTTGTTATCCCTAGCCTGGATATTGTCCAGATTTGAATATGGACTGCTTTAGTATCTGAGGACTCGCAAATGGTGCTGAGCATTGTGCAATCATCAGCAACCATCCCCACTTTTGACCTTATGATGGAGGGAAGGTCATTGATGAAGCAGCTGAAGATGGTTAGGGCTGTAGTGGGTACAAAGGTAATTGCTATGGCTAACGTGTCCAAAGACCTTTGCAGCAAATAGGACAGGCTAGCAGAGAGTGTTGAATGGTTTTCTGGTTTGAGATTTCCTCTACTTGAGTTTTCTATCTGACCCTGATGTATGCTTGCTTTCAAAGAATGCAGCACCATATATTATCTGTGTGCACCTGGTGCATCATCCTGTGTGTGCTTCTAACAGGATTGAAAGTCAGTAACAATACGCTTAAGCAAAGCCTTCAGGGTCTCCTAATAGTACCTTCTTTTACTGCCATGAACCCAGACACAAAAGATTTTTTTTTGCTAAGCAGTTGCCAGGTATTCTGGCTCCATGACCCATTCATTCGAGTTCTGATTGTTTCAATATGGTGTTGCCATGACAGTTCAGTGTCTGGTATTTTGTTCTACAATTTGATCTTCAGGAGCCTCCAAAAACAACTGAAGTAAAAGTGTTTGAACTTCTTGGTATGACAGTGCTACACTGCTGGAATGTAAGGAGTGATAGGGAAATTTAGCACCTCTTAAAAAGCAGGCTTGCCACACTCTTTGAGGACCTATATTGATCCTCACATTTACCCAGATCTCATTTAAGGTCTTAAGTATTTGTTAGTTTATGGAAAGACCAAAGCAACAATAGTTTTGCATCGATCAATGTAAGGATTCCTATGGCATGAACTACAAACAATGTGATGAAATGGAGATTCTCCCACTTAAATTGTGGAAAAGAGCAGCTCTTGATCTTGCTGCAGCATTGAAGTCCCAGCAACTGTAGTTATGCTTGCAGTTAAAGGCTGGGTCTACTTAGCAACATGCTGTGAATGAATCACAACTTTTTTTCTTGTCATCTTGTCATTTAAAGGTTAACGTCTCTTCCTCTGATTTAGAAGTTCAAGTCCCACCGTGGAACTTGACAGCCAAGAAAGATGAGTTTATAATGCCACCAAACACGTTGAATACCAACCTGCAAATTCTTCCAAAGTACGCCAATAGCAGACGATAAAAGCAGGAGATGTTCCTGATTAGTCATGTGATGGAAATGCATATTGCCCTAGCAACTTGGACTCCTTGAATGAACTGTTACAGACCACCACAAACCATGTACACTTGCCTCACTAGGAAATATAACGTGCAATTTCAATCACAGCACTTATTCACTGAAATAGAAGGCTACCAAAAGCTTTCACATGGCAGAGTTACACTCGTACAATAACAAAATAATTCTAAAATCAATATCAATTTTTGGGCAAAGCTTGCAAAATTACAATTACATCGATCAACTCATCAAAACCCATTAGATCTATTTAGAGATCACAATTCCTTTTAGCAGGCTGTATTAATATCTAAATGCTAAACACATCTTGCAACATTTTGTTGATGACTACAATGCATCTGGGAGCTACATTAAACTTAAATGAATCCATTGCATATGCATTGCAACTACCAGCTAGTACTTGCATTTTGGCTTCAAACATCAAAATAAGCTAACTTGCTGACTGGAAACAAAAACTGCCCCTTAAAGAAGAAGGCACAACTTGTGTAGAAACATATCTGTTTCATCTTTCAAGTGATATATTTTTCTTATCTCCACATCATCTTGAATTTTGGTAAGCATATGAAATAATATTTGAAATATCCCAGATCATATTTTGCTTTTTTAAATTCCACCAGTTCATTATATTTTATCTTTGTGACAGGAAAAGAAAGAGCAGCAAAAGTGGCCTGCATTATTTTATCACAATATATTACACAGAATCAGCTCAGCAAGCATTTTGAATTAATTTACCCCCAAAAGAAGCAGTTCATCATGAAGTTGGTGTCTCTTTAAATTCTAAATATCTCTGGAGCCGCACTGTTGACTGCGAGTAATTTTCTTATGATTAAAGTAAGTGATTAGTATGAACAGAAGGTCAAAACTTGCATTTAAATAATATGTTATCATCTATTTGGGATAACCCAAAATGCTTTGCAACAAATGAACTTTTGAACTGTCGTCCAAGTTATCAAGTGGGCAAATAGACTTGAATGTGCAATTATAAGTAGATAAAATTTCAAGCACAGGATTTTTTCTATGTACTTTTGTGATAATGCTATACAAATAGCATTTCAAGACACCAAGTATAGAACGTGAAGATCGGATTACATTTTCTCCTCTGAAGGACAAACATGAACCATTTGTAGTTTTCTGGTGAACTTGCAGCTTTCACAATCATCTTCTGATGTTGATCCATAATTTTCTCTTTTCATTAAATATATATACACTACTTCTTATTGCGGGATTTGAATACATAACCATTGGGCCATAACTACTAGCCTTGTACTAAGGATCATAATTAAAATATGACATTTCTTAATGCTGTATCCAAAGAGGTTTGCTACTATGGAAAATGCAACAAGCTTGTTGTTGGAACAGAAGAGTGAGTTAATTACTTAA
Source organism: Rhincodon typus (assembly GCF_021869965.1). Lineage (NCBI taxonomy): Eukaryota > Metazoa > Chordata > Chondrichthyes > Orectolobiformes > Rhincodontidae > Rhincodon > Rhincodon typus. Next base: position 116,145,671 of record NC_063332.1, read on the forward strand.
AAACATCACTTAATAAACATAGCGCAGAAAAAATGAAATGCAATAAAGACCACCGATGCATTCCATTGACCTTGATTGACAGTAAAAGCAAAGAATCATGTCAAAGATTTTTCATAGACCAATAGTCTGATTAAGTAGTAAATCAGATTACGGTCTGATTTTTAGATAGAGCTGGATTTTAAAGTTTCCACATGTGCGAGCATATATTGTGTTCTTTGCTCAGCAAGTAAATGAACATTTCCACAAGAAGTATAACGGCCAGATTTCAGATGAATAAAGTACTGTAAATATTTTCCCACAATAAATTTATAGACTGATGCAGTATATTAGGGTGAGGCTTCAACAACTCTTGTGTTCTTATTATTTACATGGAGGCCTGCTACAACAAGCAGTGATCCCTGTGGTCTGGTCATGACCCTGTCGTTCAGGCCATAACCTTCCAGAATCTGATGTACCTGCGCCACCTCCCCTTCTCAATGTTGTACAGGTTAGACTCTGACATGGATTATTTCAAGCCCTCTGCCATACTGTAAATACTTAATCTAGGTGAAGAAAAAATACGGTGGAAGCTGCATAACAGGATATCTGCAAGAAAAATGGCATTTCTTAAGAGACACAAATAACTTAATGAATTTATGTCACTTTGAAATATTGCTGTTGGAAACGGGATTATTGGATTCAGTCAATGGACAGATGTTGGGCTGAAATTTCAGCTTCTAGCTGATTTAGTAAGTGCATTATCGAGACCAGAACATTCCAGTCTCTAGATTCATGCAGTGATTGAGTTTTGTTTGGTGTGTGAGAGAATAGGAAACCTGTGTAGAGATCCAAGGGATGAGGTTAATAGTACTCCAGATAGGCCTGCTTGTCCACGTGCAGGAATAGACACTTGACGCTCTGTAGACATTCATCCCGTGTTTCTCCCTGGCTGTTGTAGAGAGAGGATGCCCCCATTTAGAGTTATCCTCTCTCTTTCTTACCTTCCACAGCTAGTTTTCTCAAGTCGGAAGACATCTCATGAGATCTTTAGGTTCAAAAGCCCACCCAGCATCCTTCATAGGACGGAAACATCTCTTTATGCCAATTAAGTGGGTGCACCCATGAAAAGCCAAATAAATGGATGCTTCCCTGGGATTTGGTACAGGATGACAAACAATTCTCAGCACTGTTTCCCATCCCCTGAGTGGAAACCTAGCCGATGGACCTTGTAGAACATTAAAATTCATCTGAGCTTTCTTCAGTATTCCCTGAATCCTATTATCTTTGCGAGACATTTTGGTCACTCATTACCCCAATATACTTTTACATTTCACAAGGGACTCCATATTTACAACTGAAAAGACTTGTTATGCTTCCAAATTTGTTAACACATTGTTCCAACAACTTGTACATGCTAGATGATAACAGTGAACTGGAAAAAAAAACTATCTGTGGATTTTACTAACTTGAGAAACAAGCATTCATACTCATTAAAAATGAGACACATATATTTTACAACAACAAAGAATGCAATAAATTCTCAAGGCCATAATTTCTGAGATTAGTGATTAGAAATAAAGGTAAATAATATTGGAGGTTCTGCACCAATAAAGAAGCTATGTGTGTTTGCTTTTGTATTGTATGCCATTAGAATACAAGGAGATGCAAAAGAATGAAAAAGTTAGAATTAGTACATTTTTTATGGGCTAGCTTGCTTACAATTCTGCTGGATTAATGCCCAGGGAACGAAGGCAATGTGGTTTAGTGAAACAAATTTGTCTTTGCAAAGGAGTCTCAATATTAAAGATAATTTATTGACAGCCTGTGCTAAATGAATGTCCATCAAGTACTTTGATGGCATTTCAGTATTCAACATCTGAAAGATTAATAAATGAGGTAATGGATATGGTATCATCACTTGATTAGGGCCCCTTTTGATAATTTCTTTGATATTCTGTGAATAACATTTCTAAATTGTTCCAAATCATGAGCAAACAAAAAGCAAACAATAGTCGTCCTTGTGCCACCCACTTCTATGACACAATTTAGTAACATAAGGCCTCCATTGAGAATCAGTGCCAAAAGCAATTTGTAGAGAGTCACATCTAACACAAGCTGCTAAAGAAATAATATACAGAGAATAATTTCTTTCTGAATAGTGAGTTACCACAAACTAATATAATCAATAACTGGTATTCACATAGAATTTTAAAGTTGAACAATTTCTCATGACTTTATTTAAAGACTGACAGTATTTTTGTACTCAGTAGCAGCACCGTGGAGGTAGCGGGCACTGCTAGTATGACACTCACCCAAGGCCTCAGACCAACAAGGGACCCAGGCAATGTGAGCAATGACTGGAAGGGGGTATTGAGGAGGGGTTGCCAATGAAAGGTATCAGCAGAAAGTACTGGGATTAATTCTCAGCAGCCTTAATAGCCCACGTAGTTGCTTCAGTTGATAGCTGGGTGGGAAGGCTATCCATGGGTGCTCTAACTCTGGAATGAATTGGGCTGGAAATGGGAAGGTGGCGGGGTCTACCTGATTAGATGTCTCACTCTCATAAAACTCACCAGGGAGAAAGGTACAAGATGCTGCCCATTGAGAAGGATTCTCAATTGCTTGAGGAATGTGTCACAACTCTGTCAGGCGGGATATACTACAAACACAACAAGACCCACTGCAAGTCACACCATTCATGGTTCAATCACCATAATGGCCAAATATTTTCCATTATTCAAGATAAAAAAGACTTTCACCTGTTTTTCTTTAATTACTTCAAAACTAAATCATTTATTATAAGCAACATTTATTCTTTAAACAAGTAACAGAACTGGTTCACAACTAAACTATGTTCTAGAATTAAGCTATATTCCTTTAATCCCGACAAACGCAACAAAGAAGATGACACAGCTTTGCAAAGATAATACGTTTATTGAAAAAAAAATCTGTAGGTCAATAGCCTGACCTTAAATGATGAAATGGGATGATTTTTCACATTTTCCCAAGTATCTGGTCAATGAGGTTGAAATACTGACCTCTGTAGAATATTGGAAACTCTTCAGGCCAGATTTCAGTTCAGATGCAAAGTCAGTCAGACTTTAGCCTTTGATTAGACATAACTGGTCATCTTCCAGGGTTTGTGAGATGGTATAAAATACTGATATCTTTAAGTTCATCAGATTGTCAGAAACACTTGACTGAGAGAGAAAGAGATCTGTGCAGTTTGTCCCGCTGCCAAGTTCCTTCTTACTTCTTCAGCAGAGAAAGACTTGCCTAGTGCACACTTTGGAGGCCCTTTTCTTCCACTGCCATACCTCGATCCTGATAAAAACAGGAAACAAGTCCTGAAGAGTGTTGCTGCACAAACTTCAATGTTGAAGAAGAGTCAATAGACCTGAAACGTTATCTCTATTTTCTCGTAACAGATGCTGCTAGACCTGCAGAGCTTCCAGCAATTTCTGACTTTGCTTCAAGGCGGCCCTGATTCTTCCAAACCAAGTTGTCCAGCGATTAAATCTATGAACCTCATCTCTAATCTCTCTGAAAAGTTTTACATATCTCTTTTCCAAAGTTCACTTGACTTTTCTGTAATTAACAGAGTTGCAGCTCACATTACTGTTAAACAATTCTAAGAAATCACCTGTCCCTTCAAAGTCATGGTAAACCCTTTTTAATCTGAAATGCAGAGTTCCATATTTCAGTTCCTCACAGTTCTTAAGAAATTCCCAACAAATGGAAGAGGGTATGGGTTGGAGCAGTGAGATTCTCTGAGTAAAGTGACTTTGTTTACAAAGGGAAAAGTTACTTTTATGCACAAGTGAAGAAGGCTATGCCCCACATAAATATATGAACTGGGAGATTCAGTAATCACAGGAAGACTGCAATATCAGCCTACAACCAAAACTGTATGACGGTACCTCACTGAATGCTGCTTCATATAAACATTCATTCTCCTTACCACATACCTAACAGAGAGCTTTATTTCTCATGCAAAATGCCAATGCAACAATTCCTTTCCTTCCCTGTTAAAGAAGAAGTCCCATTTATGGGAGCAATGTGTACTATCTACAAGATGCACTGCAGTGACTTGTCAAGATCCTTCAACAACACCTTGTAAATCTATGACCTCTACCACCTTGACCAGGGTCACAAGATATATGGGAATATCACTACCACAAATTCCCCTCAAAGTCAGCTAGCATCCTGATGTACATAAGAACACAAGTATATAAGAACCAGGAGTAGACCATCTGGCCCTTCGAGTCCACTCCCCCATTCAATAAGATGATGGCTGATCTTTTCACGGCCTCAGCTCCACTTACCCACACTCTCACCATAAGTCTTAATTCCTTTACTGTTGTAAAAATTATCTATCTTGGCTTTAAAAACATAAAATGAGGAAGACTCAACTACTTCATTGGGCAGGCAGTTCCATAGATTCACAACCCTTTGGGTGAAGACGTTCCTCCTCAATTCAGTCTTAAGTCTGCTCCCCCTGATTTTGAGGCTATGCCTTCCTGTTCTGGTTTCACCCGCCAGTGGAAACGTCCTCTACTTTTCTACCTCATCTATTCCCATCATAATTTAACATATTTCTATAATATACCCTCCCATTCTTCTAAATTCCAATGAATACAATCACAGTCTACTCAGTGTCTCCTCGTAAGCCAACCCTCTCAACTCTGAAATCAACCAAGTGAATCTCCTCTGCAACCTCTCCAGTGCCAACACATCCTTTCTCAAGTAAGGAGACCCCCAAAACTGCACGCAGTACTCCAGGTGTGGCCTCACCAGCACCCTATACAGCTGTAACCTAAACTCTCTGCTTTTAAACTCAATCCTTCTAGCAATGAAGGAAAAAATTCCATTTGCCTTCTTAATTACCTGTTGCACCTGCAAACCAACCTTCTGCGATTCATGCACAAGGACACCCAGGTCCCTCTGCACAGCAGCATGCTGCAACATTTTACCTTCCAAATAATAGTCCTTCTTACTGTTATTCCTACCAAAATGGATGACTTCACGTTTATCAACACCGTACTCCATCTGCCAGACCATTGTCCACTCACGTAAGCTATCTATATCCCTCTGCAAACTTTTGGAACTGTTATATTGCAGAAGGAGGTCATGTGGCACTTCAGGCTGAATCTTATCATTTTGCTCAGTATCATTTTCATCGCTTTCATGGATGGTTTCTGTACGTGTGGTCAAGCATATTTTCTTACAAATCCACCTCATTAACTACCTTTCAACCCCCTTTATGCTGCCCTTCTTGTCCAACGCTAGCACAATTTTCCCATTCACTTTAGCCTGAAGCACTCACCACTGAGCAGAATTCCTGGCATATTCCAGCATTGCTGGTGTCGGTGCCACTTGTAAAAGATTGTTGCACACCCAGTTAAGTGCTGGCATTCTGGAACTGACCTGCACAGTTCCACATATTCCTCCAGGGTGTGGCAGATAAGGGCAAATTGATGGCCCACTTTGCAGACTGGGACTGGTGGTAGTAAAGGAGAGGGGCATCTTCTTTTCCCAGGTCGGCTGGACAAGATCACAACACCAAAACCTGCCAGTCTGGTTTGAGATTGCTATCCAAATGAGTGCAGTTTCTGGAAAATGCCCAGGGCTGTAGGAAGAAGGTTAATGACCTCCTTTGTTCCTCAAGCATCAGTGTCATTATATTCTGTCTATTACCTTATGCTCACTCTAACTCTGCTATTGCATCCACCTCCCAACATGACAGGACTGGGTTTGTCAGTATCATTTCCAGAGTCTAGGTCTGTCCAATTTCATTTGAATTGTAGTTGATTGATACAATTGAGTGTCTTGCTAGGCCACTTCAGATGCCATTTCAAAGTCACCAACATTGCTCAAGATCTGGAGTTATGTAAGGGTTAAACTTGCTTAAAATAGCAGAATTCCTTTGCGAATGAGTACATTAGTGATCTAAATGACATTTTTTAAAACTATCAATTCATGGTCACAATTATTGACAGCAGCTTTTAAATCCAGTGTTGTTGATTGTATTTAAATTTTACTTAATGTTCCAGTAGAATTTGAACTCACGTCCTCAGGGTTTTTAGCCCAATGACATTATCACTGGACAATTGCCTACAAAGTAAATATGACTGTATTTGGATGAACTATTCAGCTTTCACAAATAGAATAGCAGTGACCGTAGTAAGATTTGTTCTACACTCAGGGTGAATGAATCCTAACAGGCTTAATTGGATATAACTATGTACTGTAGTTGTAAAAAAAAGACATCTTCCAGAAACCTATAAACGCAGGTTCCAATAGCATGTGATCTGACATCAATGTGACAAAACAATATATGCATGTTCTCAACCACAAACAAAAACAGAAGTTGCTGGAAAAGCTCAGCAGGTCTGGCAGCATCTGTGAAGAAAAATCAGAGTTAACGTTTTGGATCCGGTGACCCTTCTGAAAGCAGCAATTTCTGTTTTTGGTTCTGATTTACAGCATCCACAGTTCTTTCTGTTTTTATTCTGTACATTCTCAGTAGGTATTGTTAGACTACCAGTTGAGATAATACTTTACTTCACGTCTTACTCCCCCTCCCCACGTTCTTTCATTATACCCATTTTAGTCATCAACAATTCACCATTAAGTCTTTAGTCTCATTTCCTTACCCGCAGTCTCTTTTTTTGCCTGTGATGTTAATCCCCAATAGTATTCTCAGCTCTTTTGAAGTACATGTAGGGTGCATGTGCTCTCCTATCATTGTCATGGAACATGATTGTTGTGGTGGAGTGGACAGGAAGCTTCTCACAAGAGCTTTCTCTGGGGATCTACAGCAATGATGCCAGGCCAAGGAATAAGTTCTTGAAGAGAAAACACTTCTGGTACCCTACAGACTCAAGGTCCTGTTTGATGTCAACTGACGTCACTTCGACATCAATTAAATTAGACGTGGGTCTTTAATTCACAGTGCCTTGGATCGCAGGGTGTATCTAAATGGTTCTTTTCAGATTCAGTTAAATGTAGTTAAGAGATGGCTCAACAAAAGCAATTTGCTTAAAAATGAACATTTATTGAGTAATAATAGAAGATAAAAAAAAGGAACATTTATTAAGTAAATAAAAAGAACTAAAATGAGGGGAAAAGAAAAGCCTCACGCCCTTCTGCTCGTTGGGGACCCCTGGATTGATGACTAGTCTGGAGGCTGAGGTTGTTCCTGGCACTGTTTGCAATCCTGGACCGAGGTGAAGTTTGATGACTTGTAACTAAACTCTCTCTCTTATACAGTGTAACAAACAGCCAGTACAGAAAAGCAACTTTGATTATGCTATCTTCGGCACGTACAGGAATGTTCACAGGACTCATTCAAGGTCATCCAGCTGTCGAATATCATCAACAATTTTAGCCCTTCAGCCTTCCTATACACACAGTGATATGCTAGATCCAGTGCCAACCTGCCGACAGCAAGACAACACTGAGGTCCAGAGCTACTTCTTGGAAGGAGTCAGAAATTCATGGCCACAGTAACCTAACAGGTGTGGTACACAGCACAGCGAGGTATGAAGTCCTCTGTGAATAGGACAGAAGTCTCACTGACCACGTGGCCTCGAACTTTTGGCTCCTTCCAAGAATCAGCTGCAGACCTCAGTTTTGTGTTACAATCTGTCTATCTCAGCCTTTAATATATTTAATGACCCAGTACCTATAGCCATCTATAATAAAGAATTCCATAAATTCACAACTTCTGAGAGAAGAAATTCCTCCTCATCTGTATGCAACCCTTTATTCTGAGATTATATCCTCTGATCCTGGACTGTCTCAGAACAGGAAACATCCTTTCTGCATCTACCCTATGAAGTCCTCTAAAAATCTTGTGTGTTTCAACATCACCTCTCATTCTTTTATATTCCAATGAGTACAGGTTCAACTTACTGACCCGCTCCTATTAAGACAGTCCTCCATACCTGTTAGTGAACTTCTCTGGACTGCTTCCAATTCCAGTACATGTTTCCTTAGATAAGGGTCCAAAGCTGCCTACAGTATCCAAGCTGTGGTCTGAATAATGCCTTGTATAGATTTAGCAAGATCTGGCTATTTTTTAATAGAATCTGTCTGCCTTCTGTCCTGCCCCCTTTGAGTTGTAAAAACCCTGCCCACCATCTCAGTTCAATGAGAAAACGGGGAGAAAAATGAGCTGCAATCACTCTTATTCTCTGCTCTTTAATTAACTGGTCAGGGAGCTTATAGACCATTTGGAAGGAAAGGTTTATGTGAAAGAATTTCTATTTCTATGACACAGTCGTTGGCTGCATGAAGGGAAACTGCAATAAATGTTGCAACACGTATGATGTGTATCAGGTTTGTAAGCCTCTGAAAATTACTTGAAGCCAGACAATTAAATCCTAGATAGTAGGAACTGCAGATGCTGGAGAATCCGAGACAACAAGGTGCAGGGCTGGATGAACACAGCAGGCCAAGCAGCATCATAGGAGCAGATTAAATCCTACCTTAATTTCAATGTATCTCTGTGTTCCTTCATTTGCTGACTTATTTTGTTTTGTTATCTGTAGACCTAGAGCCTATTCACCTCCAAAATTAAGCTTATTATCAAGTGAACTAAAGGAAATAACAGCATGATCTAAATGAACTCAGTCACTGGTACCATATTTAATTCCTTTCCTCTGGGACAATCACCAAACCTGTACTTGGCAGCTCATTTGATGTGTGGATTAAAACAAGAAACCCTCTGTGTGGATTCCCCTCATTTTAAAAGAATGTGTACAAGGCATCCAGTGAGCTTTCTGCTTCAGTTGTGTAAAAGCAGAACCAGCCAGACAAATGCTGCTCAGCTTTTCATTCAGGTTTTAATTATACATCATAAATCTGAAAACCAGCTTGTCATTTAATAGCAGCAACTACATCAAGTATAAGCAGAATAATTACCTGTACACACTGAGGCCACTTAGAACCTGCATCAAGCTCACATACTAATGTAATTGTTATAATCATAGCTGTTACCCTCCCAACTTCTGTGAATTGTGTTTATTAAACATTGCCAGGGTCAGCGGCACCTACCATTATTTTCCATTGTTATTTAGCCCAGAGGATTAATTTTAACAATTGTGAAGCTGATACTAAAATACTGCAGTGTTTTATCACTGAGGGTATCAGTACTAAACACTTGAAAATATGAGTTATTTCAAATAAAGGCAACAGTGAAAGTTGGACAAGAAACGCAATAGTTTACACTATTGCAAATGTGGGGAAGTATCTTAAATTGATCTTCATGAAATATGACCTACAAGCACCCTTAAGTAACAAATTATGACCTACTAGTATCCCTCCACTACTGACTGTCAGTCACAGTTTACACCATCTACAAGATGCACTGCTGAAGTTCACCAAGGCTTCTTAGACAGTACCTTCCAAACCCATGACCAATTTCATCTAGAAGGACAAGGGCAGCAGATACTTGGGAACATCACCACCTGCAAGTTCCCCTCCAAGCCACTCACCAGCGTGACAGTATCGTTGGGTCAAAACGTGAAATTCCCTCACTAATGGCATTGTGGTGGACCTACACCAGACGAACTGCAGTGGTTCAAGACGGCAGTGCACCACCATCTTCTCAAGGGCAAATAAAGTGGGCAATAAATGCTGGTCCAGCCAATGACACCCACATCCCATGTGTAAATTTTTGAAAAGGTGACTGAATTCTCAATAGGTTTGTAGAACCAAAAGGGGAAGCATTTAATTTGGTTTGATATTTGACATGGGGATCACAGTGCAGTCTGAATACTGTAGTCCAGTATTCACATGTTGTGCACTTCACAAGGAATAGACAGTATGGTAGTTAGCACAGTGTACAGCTGGCCTGCAGTTCTTAAACGCAGCTTGTCCCTCTTCAAGTATTGGGCACATATGTTACAACAGTTGTTGCTTATATACTGAGAATATTGTGCTAGCATGTAGAGATCTGGTAATGAAGCAGCAAAATGGTGAGAGGGCTTTCCAGTTCGCAGACACTGCTGTCTCAGTGATTGAGGTCAAAAGGAGAAGATAGGCCTGGAGATTCCGTGGCACATCCTGATGGCAAGGAAAATCACTTCTAACCTGGGAATTGGGCTATGGCACAGAGAACTGTTTAATAACTCTTAGACCAATAACTAACCCACTCTTGGTTGACATTAGTGGAAATATAGGTAGTCCTTGATTACCATAGTTTTGATTTACACTTTCACTATGACACAGATGACACCCATGGCACTCGATTCTCCACTTTCTAAGCAGCACAGCAACAGTCTGATGATCCTCAACTTTCAACCTGCTGAGCTGCAGAGAAGTCAAATGAAGTCTCCCAACCTTCCATCTCTAGATAAAAAAATTGTATGTGGAACAAGAAATATTAAATGATATTCACATTTCCTATTTTGGTCTATTTTGGTGTTTTGTATTCAATTTGTGCTTTTACAGGTGAGCAGAAAAGTGGCAAATAGAGTTCATCAGAAAAGTGTGAGCTGATACTCTTGAGATCTAACAAGGCAAATAAATTCTCAGTAAATGGATAAGACCAGGAGATATCGAGGAAATGTGGGACCTTTTAGAGCATGCTCAGTAATCCCTGAAGGTGGCAGGATAGATTGGCAATATGGTTAAGAAGACATATGCAACACTTTCCTGTATTAGCTGAGCTATAGAATATACAAGCAGGGAGGTTATACTGAAGCTATATGAAACAAGAGTTAGGGCAGATCTTGAGTGATGAGTGCCATTGTGATCATGTCATCACAGAAAGGATGTAATAGCAATGAGAAGGATACAGAGATTTACACAGTTGTCATCAGGATGAGAGAATTGCAACATTAGGAAAGATTGGATAGATTAGTGTTGATCTCGCATGGTGAAAAACCCAGAATTCCCTTCCTAAGGGCATTGTGGGTCTACCTACCACATGTGGACTGCAGTAGTTCAAGAAGGCAGCTCACCAATACTTCTCAAAGGGCTTTGCGGATGTCATATTTCAATTTCCTGTATTTGTCTGGATCATCCGACTTGAAAACTGCACGTCTGGTCTTCAGTAGGGAGTGGATTTCATGGTTTATCCAAGGTTTACATTTGGGGAATACTCGGATTGACTTCTTTGGCATGTTCCTCGGTGCAACAATAACTGACAACCTGTTCTGACTTCATACGTAGATGTGACGGTCAAGAAGGCACAACAACGCCTCTTCTTCCTCAGGCAGCTCAGGAAATTTGGCATGTCCATAAGGTCCCTCACCAACTTCTACAGATGCACCATTGAAAGCACACGGTCTGGGTACGTAACGGCCTGGTATGGCAACTGCTGTGCCCAGGACCGTAAGAAACTACAGAAGGTGGTGTGCACAGCCCAAACCATCACAGAAGCCAACCTTCCATCCATGGACTCCATTTACACAGCTTGCTGCTGCAGAAAGGTGGCCAACATCATCAAAGACCCATTGCACCTAGGAAATGACCTCCTACAAGCTCTTCCATCAGGCAGAAAATCCAGAAGTCTGAACACACACACCAGCAGGTTCAGGAACAGCTTCTTCCCAGCCGTTATCAGACTGAAGAATGGACTCTCTAGCCTCAAATAACACTGATTTTGCTAACATTGATCTCACTTAGTGCACGCCCTGTGCAATGTAACCAGTATGCCTCTGTCTAAGTCTTTTTGGTCTGTACATCCTTTGCTTATTATGATCTGCCTGTATTACTCATGAACAAAGCTTTTCACTGTACTTCGGTACATGTGACAATCAATCAATCACTCACTCAATCAATAAATACTGGCCAGCCAACCTTTGCCACATCCCATGATTGAATTAAAAAAGGGGGGAGATTTGATTGCGGTGTAGCCTTCTTGTGACAGGCCTGGGAAGAATGGTTGGAAAGGATCTATTTCCCTTAGTATTGCATCAGTGACCTGGGGATATAGTCTTAAAGTGATTGGAGATATGTGTGCTTGTGTTCAGCAGGGTATTTATACTTAGCGTGCTCATGCTTATGTTATCTCTCAGAATATAAGAACCAGATGTGGCTAAAGTAATATTGAAAGACCTGACAGATGCTTATTACAGTTCACACACATATCTACACAAATGTTATGTCTCCAGGCACTTCAGGGTGTAGTCATTGCCAGAGAGTGGTGAGCCTAAGGAAATCCATGCCACAGAAAGTGATTGAGGCCAAAACATTGAATGTTTTCAAAAAGGAGCTAGGTATAGTAAGGGGATCAAAGGATATGGGGGGAAACAGGAATAGGGCAGTGAGTTGGATGAATCAGCCTTGAGCATTAAAAGGTGGAGCAGGCTTGAAGGTCCAAGTGGCCTACTCCTAATCCTATTTTCTATGTTTATACGTCTAACTTTAAACTATTCAATTACAAAGAGTAGCATTCTCCCATCAACATATTATGTGGCCCGTATTAAGATGGAATCTGAGATCTTCATACCCTCAAGTGAAATGCTACGATAGTGATAATATCATCAGTATGTCTTTAAAGGTAAACTAGTATAGTGGCTGTGAGCCATAACCCAACATGCCCCTTTTTCCAAAGATAAAATATATCCCATACATAAGCACATGTTGTCAATTTGGTGAGTACAGAAACAGGTTAAAACAAAGTTTACCGGATTAACAATCCAAATTTCAATGTAATGTTTTGGAGAGATGTATACTGTACTCAGTTACACTTGTATGACAAATTGGTTGCTTTGCTGGTGACTGCTCTCACTCAGAATCAGCGCAAAGTCATTATCAGAGTTTTCTTCCTTGTTCTTTTTGTGCATTATTGGCAGGTTGCACATTATTCTGACCTGGCTTCTGTCAATTTGCTATGTAGCACCATGATCAGTAATCACTTCCCATGATAAGGACTGATTATAGAAACTTTTGCTGTATCCAAGTATTTTTATTTGGAATTCTAATTCGCACTTCCGGCCCAGTGTGCAATTTTGATATTTCTCTAACTACTCACTCGTTGTGTATCTCTTTCTTTCTTCTCTGTCTTTGAAGAAGAACTTCCCACGTTTTGGAATGGTCAGGAAAGTAGTTGCTGGGCAATGTCATTTACACTTGCTTTCTGTGCATCAATAGCACTGAGCATTGTAATCACTTCTCCATGAAAAATGAAGAAATTTAATGGGAAGTTCTTACTTTGTTGCTCAACAATAAAAAATCATAAATTTGGTGGTACATACCATAGTTTCTGCTAAATCATTTAGACGTAGATAGCCAGTTGACGATGAGATGGGTCACTCCTTGTTTAGTACATGCCTTTAAACAGTTGGCTAATTCACTTACAGTTCACTGTCACATTTCCATTTGCATTCAGACCCCAAATAAACTGATAATAGCAGTCATTCTGTCAGTGATAGTTGCACTCATTGAGTTGTCGAACTTGTTGTCAAACAATGGGAAACTTGGAGATGTAATCCATCACGAAGATCTAATCCTCCCCATGCACTGTGAGGAATTCTGTGGCTCCTTTCATCCAAGGACTAATGAAACATCCTGTATATGTAGAGCTCCTTCACTGCTGTTATTGATATGTTTGACATGACTCACACGCATTCGTGAGTCATTAAATATCCTGATTCATCCTTGGCCAGTACACACTCATATGCAAGCTGCCTTGTGCCTTCAAAATCCATGTGTCTCTGGTATAATATAGAAACTATATCCTGGGCTAATGCTTCCAGTGATAGGGTAGTTTTGCCAGTGAAAGTGACTTATCATGATAAACCAAGTTCATCTCTGGCATAGCAGAATTGAATACCATTTCTGAAATACTTCTTTAATAGTCACAGAATTGTTACAGTGCAGGAGATTATTTGGCCCATCATGTTTGCATTATCCATAATGCTGTCAGACAATCCCTGCCTCACTGAATTTTGCAACTGTTGTAGTTATTCATCTTTAGCGTTACTGTTTGCAAGCTCACACTAGCCATGGCCAATGTGTAACAGATCAACCTCACAAATGTCTTCAACTTCAGCTGATTTGATCGCACCATGAGTGCTCTGCCCTGTTACAGAGGATTTGGATTATATCTCCCGACTTGTGACTGCACCGAGATTTGTGTGGTCTGGTAGTCTTGGGTTTGAAACTGGCTTCTGGCTTAGCATTTGGAGCCAGATTTCCTGTACAAGGATGCCCGATGGGGTATAGTGCCACATGCTTTACAATTGTCCAGGAAAACTGGATAGCTTTTGGTAAGTGCAACAAATCATATCAACAAACCAGTGCAAAAGACAAAAGGATTGCTAATTGGGGTGAAAAAAAGGAAAGAGATATAAAATAGGTGTAAATTAAGATATGGAAGGGTGAAGATGGGCCCCCTTGGATCAGTGGAGGTCCAGCAGCAGTCCTGGTGCCTGGGCACAGCTACCCATATTCAGGTAGGGCCAGTATGGGGTAGAGCGAATGCAACAGAGGATTAATGACAAAGATACACCACTGGGGAGGAGAAAGAGAACTCCAAATTGCATTCCGTTATAAGCACTTAAATGTCAGGGTCAGATTTTTCATCTAAAATATGAAAATAAGGACACTGTTCTCTGGTAGGAGAGGACTTCCTTGTGTACTGACACACATTGTGGCAATGCAGAAAATTAAAAACATAACTGAAAAACAGCCACTCTAGTCCGGACCTAAAATTGCAGTATTGGAAATTCTGGATATAATCTGTCCACGGGCTGAACCAACAGGCAGTTTAACCTAAGATAACAAGGTGTAGAGCTGAATGAACACAGCAGGCCAAGCAGCATCAGAGGAGCAGGATGCTGCTTGGCCTACTGTGTTCATCCAGCTCTACACCTTGTTATCTCAGATTCTCCAGCACCTGCAGTTCCTACTATCTCTGAGGCAGTTTAATCTGGTGTGGAACGTGGGAACAATAGAATGATTGTGTCAGGCTTCCCAAGTCTTGAATAAGACAAAAATTCAAGCTGAAACTACTTCCTCCAAACTTCTGGTAGTGCCATCTTTGAGTTTGGCTGCTGCTTTTGGTCCCTTAAGAGTGACATAGAGCACCTCGTCACCAATGTGTGCTCTTTATGCCACCTAATGGTGGTGACTGCTACAGATGCACCCTTGGTTTAATAGCTCATCTAAAGGATGATAGCTTTGACAGTGCAATGCTCCCTCAGACAATGCAGTGGAATGTCAGCCTTGATTATTGTTCTCAACAGGGATCTTGAGCCCAGAACCTTTTAACTAAGAGGCGAGTTCAATATATGCCACGATAGAAACTTAGATATGCAAACAAGATAACTTCTGGTTCAAACTTTAATAAACTCTTTGTATTGTGATAAGCTTATTTTTTAATTCCATAAGTAGTACAGAATTATATTTAGAATGTGTGACTTAATGTCACTATCATATATTCATAGAAAAATGATGCTAGATAATCCATCTTATTTATAGCCACTTCTAATCCCTAATTCAAATGGATCAGAAACTCTTTCATGACTTCCAACACAAGTTTTCCTTCAAATAATAATGTTTACAACTCTGAAGGGGACCTATTGTTAGTTCAAATAGAAGACACATTTATCTGTGCCTGTCACACTGTTTGCAGATAGTCACAATTGTAATAGCAGCTGAAACATTTATCAGAATGTTCCAAATGCACAGTGAAAGCAGCCATCATTTATTCTGTTTGCAAGGATGTGCTGTTTCTTAGCCTACATTTCTTACAGCTGTGCAAAAACCTTACAAAGCTGACAATTAAATGGTTCTCAAGAAGGCTTTTCATGCTATTAATAATTTTCTGTGGATACATCCGTACCAAGTGCATGTATATCAACATTTCAGATATCTCCAGCAACATATCAGATCAATAAAGTTAAAATATTGACTGGGAAAATTACAATATTTTGTATGCAGTCTTGACAGTACATGGTGGTATAAAATGATTGACTTCTATGGCTGATATTAGCAAACACATTTGGCTTGTTCAGCCATTAGGTCACTGCAGTTCCAGAATCATAATAGATTTCAGCTCAAAAAGAGGCCATTTAGTTCATCACGTCTGTGCTGACCCTTCAAAAGTGTTATCCACTTAGCCTTCTATTCTCCTGCCATTTTACCGTAGCCCTGGAATTTTCCATGCACCAAGTATTTTTGCAATTTCCTTTCTAAAGTTCAAATTGCAGCTGATCTCTTCAGACAAAATAAAGGACGCATCTGAAAAATTCTAGCAGCAATTTCACATTAATTTTCTAGTTGAGATTATGACTTACATTTATGGGATTTTCATTCATGGATTTGAACTCTCACTCTTTCAAAAATGAGTCTCACGTAATAGATTGATTTTCTCAAACTTGAACTGTCCACACAGCAGCCTTAATTCTGCACTGTTGTACAGGAGCAGTGATGCTCTCCCATTGACCCAATATCTTGCTTCTACCTAGTACTCTACCTGACAGTTCAATCGAGGAAGGCATCTTTTTCCAACTTTCTTCCCAAAAATATGAATGGTTGTTAGGCTATCATTCCATAGGTTGAGGAAATCAAACGTAATATTTTTTATATATAGCCAATTGCCTGGTTGCAAATGGGTTCCATTCTGGAGTCCATTCACAAATCAATTTGTTTCCAAGTCAGAACACAATACAGAACAATGTAAAGGATCCATTCCAAAGCGCAGGAAAGGTCAGGTCTTTAAAATTACACTCCTATATGGGATTGCGCCTATTAGTACGAGCGATCCTAAGTCAGACGTTAATAAATTGGGGAGCCCCTATAATCATAATCAGTGAGAATAAAAGGTAATTATTCATGGAAAACATTGCAGCAGACTCTGATATGTTGTTACTTGATTACCAGCAATAACCGCTAGATGGCAATCAAAAGCAGTTGTTTTCAGTGAAATTCTGCCTTTTCTAACTCAGCACTGTTAAGAATAATTGAAAGGCTTCAAAAACTGCGTTCGATATTTGAACTTGCATTTTCCTTATCGATGGTTGCAATATCTTTGGTGCCTTTATTCCTTAGTCATCATGAGGTAGCTAAATGCTGAGAGACTTTGAACTCATAGACTGACAATTTGGAAAATCTTCCACCATGCAGCTTATATCAAAGGCCAACTTTACCTGCTTATAAGATAACAAGGTGTAGAGCTGGATGAACACAGCAGGCCAAGCAGCATCAGAGGAGCAGGAAGGCTGACGTTTCGG
>NC_063332.1:116182841-116208669 GCF_021869965.1 Rhincodon typus
TATGATGCTGCTTGGCCTGCTGTGTTCATCCAGCTCTACACCTTGTTATCCCTGATTCTCCAGCATCTGCAGTTCCTACTATCTCAGTAATGAGAATTATCCAGCTTTCTTTTCCACTGAAAGTATTAGAACGCAGAATTGGCCTGTTTAAATTTAACTGAGCCTCATACCAGCCTTATGCCTGAGCATTAACTTAAAAACCTACCCCAGAATAATCTAAATAGTTGACGAAAATAATGCAAACTTACCCTTAAACTTGTCTTTAACCAATTGGAAAACTATGAAATACAGTTTAGCTTATGCTGTCCAACAATTTAAAGCCTGCAGTTTAACTACTTTGATTCAACTTTTTGTATTAACGCCCTTTAAATCTCTATATTGCGGGACCTGTGTTTAATCAGTTTGAACTCAGTAATTGGCTATAATGATGTCCCAACACCAAAACAAATTAACTCTCAATTGATAGGCATCCTAAAGTAAACCACATTCCTAAGACATCAGTGTGGGCAAACTTGAAAATCTTTGAGAACTGGAATATTAAAAATGCAAGATATATATCCTCGATTGCCAGATTTTCCCATTTCAACAGCTGGTCCACATACATTTGTTGGGCTTTAAAACTGTGGGTGGAATTAACCACCCCAACAAATGAATTTTGGACTTCTAACTCCAAGCTGCAACCTTTGGACTCCAGTTTACAAGCAAGGACATTGTAAAGTGTTAACCCTCTGTTTTGTACTCAAACTGTTGCTAATTTAATAAGCTCTTTATCTTTTTCAATTTGGTCTGTCCTTATATGTTTCTAAGCATGACTATGTTTCGAAGCATCTGTCCCCCTCTAGACACACACACACACACACCATACCTCTGAGAGAGAGATTTGTTTTAAAACTTGCAATTCATTCAAAACGTGGTGTTTTCATGACCTCAGAAGATCAAAAGTGTTCCTAGTTTAACAAATACCATTGTCCAGACTGCATATGTCTGCATATATGACTGCAAACGCACAAGACCGGAAGAAACCCACCGACACATAAACAACATCCTCACCGGAATAAAATTCACAAAAGAAGAAGAGAATAATAACCAACTACTCTTCCTAGATGTAATGGTGGAATGTAAGAACAGCGGGGAACTCCAGACTAGCTTACATAGAAAGACAACACATACGGACCAGATACTTAATTACACCAACAACCAGCCTAACACCCAAAAACAAAGCTGCATCAGGACATTATTCAAATGAGCCACAACACATTGCAGCAGCCCAGAATTGTGCAAAGCAGAACAGGAGCAGTTATATGGAGTTTTAAAAGGAATGGATACCCAAAAAGCACAATCTGCTGTTACCTCCACGACAGACCACAACAAGGCACACACAGCCAGACACATTACACACCCTATTGTACATCAGGGACATATCAGAGATGACTACAAGACTACTCAGACCCCTAGGTATCAGGGTAGCCCACAAACCAACAACCACCCTGTGACAGCTACTGATGAATGTAAATGACGCCAAACCCACAACCAATAAAACTAATGTAATATGCAAAATACCATGCAAGGACTGTGAGAAACATTACATAGGCCAAATTTGAAGGAAACAGACATTAAGGATACACGAACACCAACTAGCCACCTAGAGACACAACCAACTCTCGCTGGTCTCAATATACACGGACAAAGAAAGACACAAATCCGACTGACACAACACATCCATAATAGAACAAGCCAAACAGAGACATGCCAGGGAATTCCAGGAGGCCTGGCATTACAACTGGAACTCCATTAACAAACATATTGAACTGGACCCATTATACAAACCTCTGAGGATCAGAACCAGAAGTAATATCAACCACGCCAGCAAACCGAGGCATATAGATAACCAGCGGCACAGAACAACAACGCTTCACCAGAGGCGCACTGACGATTTTACCTAGCAGGGTGACAAAACGTCTGCAATCAGACACACCGGCTTGGCAAGCAAGTCTGCAATTTCAGGCTATAAATTGTACTATTCTAGCAGTTACTGATTTCAGATTGATGCCTCTAAAATGCAAATGTTTAGATTGGCTTCCTTTATGTGGTTTGTGAGTTTGTCTAGTTTGTGGTTCTTTATTGATCATGGTAGCTTTTCCATTTTGGAAAAGCAAAATAGGATCGTTAGCTAAACTTCATGGTTGTTAAACTCAACATTAATTGTAAAAGCGCGACAGAGATAAGTATGACGAATGTCTGACAGCCTGCATTTTAAATCTATACTTCCAATGCTAAAAATTGGTGTGATCACAGATCCACAGATTCTGAAATATTCAACTATTCCTACAATATATGTGCTATCATAATTACATTTACAGATGAGGTTTGAATGAGAAAACATCTATAACATTTTTGTCTTGATATTTTGACGTCCATTGTAACTTTGGTGCTTTGTTTTATAGAAACACATAATTTGCTATGGAAACCAAAGTGTTTGATTTGCATTATTTTGCACATTTCTTCCATTCCCTCAACCAGGGGTAAAATCAAATGGATTCCTTTGTTTGCTTCAGTTTGCACCAATTTTTTGATATCAATTGTGCCCAGACAATTTGGTAGAATGTGCGCAGACTGAACAAAATCTCCTCCAATAGGCATAGAATTGTCAGACAAGCAAGTCTGGACTGCTATGAAAAAGTGAGCTGACCTGAAGGCTCAATTCTCTGATATACCTTTCCATCTAGTGAGGCTAGATTTGTTATGAAATCTCACAATATCAAAGCTTTCAGCTCAGGACATGTGGTTGTTTTTGTTGCCAATTCCAAATGATCCTGAACATCTAAGTCAACCATTATTCCTCTGCCATCATCTTTGATTTTCCAACCTTCACTATCTGTCACATTGAATTCAATCACTTCCTCTGCAATCATGATTTTCATCTTTCAGTATGCTTCAGAATCCAGCATAACGTTCTTAAGGCTTCTAGCTTTAAGATACAGACACTTTAATCATGTTTCTTATTTTTATCTTTGCTGTTTTATACTTATATTTCACTGTAAATAAATTAAATTTTGCATTATTGTTTTATTTCCTATTTCCCATTGACCATCTTTCAAGATCTGTTTGTTCAAATCTGAAGTATGATTCCCCGTCCCCATAATATCCAGTTCAAACTGGATAATTTTTCCCTCTACATGATTAGCCAGGCTCCTCAGGGTAAATTTTTTTGATGCTGTGTGTTCAGCTGGTTTTGCTTATGGGATGACATGTTGAGAAGTTAAACATATCACTTCCATTCAGATGTGGGCAGGAGAGCATGAGCTGTGCAGGGGGCATACCTTTGGGAACGTCTACCCATATGTTTCCTATCCCCCTAATATGTTAATCTATCTCTTTGGTGCCTTACCCTTCAGTAAACTGATTAATCCATGGGAATTGCAAGATGTATCAGTCACATAGAAATATGCTTCATGAAAAAAGGCCCATCTAATTTGTTTTCCCACATTCTGGTACTGATGCAATACAACAGTGGAGTTTCTGACAATCGAACAACCTCTGTCAATAAATTTACACAGCACTCAAACATGTGTCAAGGTAACTCCAGGTGGGGAAACGTTTTGGGAACCGATTCCCGGATACTAACATGAAAGCAAAGAGGGAAACCAGGAAGGAACCAGGCAAGATTAGGACCTGCTGATCTTAAGAACAGAGCCACATGAGGTGGTATAACAGAACACTGCCCTGGATTTCTGGGCAGGTCTTCTAATTCTGACTTAGAGCAGTCTTTTTCTCACATAGCAGGATTGTCGGACTGGGGGCAGTGGTTATAGGGAGAAGTCAAAACATTCCCCTTTTTCTTACTAGCTTCTGTATTCCGAAGTGTTCATTAACATCCTGAAAATCTTTGTGCATTGAAACAGCTTTTTACTGCACGAGTGAATGGCTGTATGAACAAGTACTGGGGGTCCCCCATTGGTGAAACTCCCACTTAAGAACGCTGGCAGCTTTGAACATGATCGTATGCAGGGTTGTAGTTTTAAAGTTCTGAAATACAAACATTTCCTGTGCTTTTGAATTGCTCCTTTATATTGTCCTCCACTGTGTTTGACTTGGGTACAAATTGACTTGTAAATGAATAGAACACATTCGTAACCTGGGGACTGTCTCTAGGTGACTATGTGAATGTGTAGCTGAGTACGTGTGTGGGATGGATGAAGTAAGTAGGATTTGAAGTAAGTAGGTATCAGCTGGTTAGGATGGCAGGTTGGTGAGTTCGTAGGTGGGTGAGATGGTGTGTAGGTGACCTGGCAGGTGGGTGAATGGGTAGGACAGGGAGGCTAGTAGGGTAAGGTTAGGTGTGGTTTTCAGGTGGGGACTGGTCTGGTCAGGTCAGATCAGTGGACATTTGAGGATCAGGGGATGTACTCATGTGGTGGGAACTAGTTAGGTTAGACAGGGATGAGTCAAGGGGGTAGTGATGATGGGTCCAGGTGAGTTGGAGGCGGGGGCAAGTCAGGTCAGATTGGTAAGGTGGTAGAGAGATCAGCTGGGGGAGTTGGAGTGTTATGGGGAAGTTGGCGTATCAGGAGAGTGCCTGGGGAGTTGGGGCAGTCTATTGAATATGTCACCAAGAGTTAAACTAAAACTTTTCTGAGCAACATTACCTGGATAGCTAATAAGGTAAATGTGAGGACTGTCGGAAGTCCCTAACTGTAATTGAGTCAGCTGAATTCTACAGAGGTATTCTCATTCTGAGTTCCAGTGAGATTTCTCACAGCATCTTACCAAATTTGTCTCATTAACCACCTACTCCACCTTAATGGTGTCTGTCCTGTCAATTCTATCCCCCTCTTACCATCCACCGTTCCCGGAATAACTCACCACTCACCAGATATCTGCACCCCTAGATCCCGCACCCATCTTTGAAAGGCCACTGTGTACCTGGACAAGTGTTGGTGATCCAGCATTGCTCCTCACTGGCAAAGTCATGGCACACCTGCCACTAAGCCACGCTGCCCACAGTACATAGCCAGCATGGTTGACTCTCCCTTGTCAACCTCATTCTCTGACCCTAGGCACTGTTTAGTCACTAGGCCAAACACATTTGTCCTACACCCTGTCTAAACACCTTCACTAAGTCACCATGACTCTGCCCCTAATGCCTACTGTTGACCCGCAGCTTGCCATTATCCAGTAGAGGAACATCACACATAGGCATGAAATCAAACAATTTCCAATGTGAGCTTTTCTTTACAGCTACCAAAAGAGGACACAAACAAAATAAATCGATGCTACAGCTTGGCCCCACAGTGAAAAACAAATGCTGGTATCATGACCAAAGACTATTCTATAGCCAATGATGGCCTGTTCCAACCAGCTCCCATCTCCAGGACCTGACTCTCAATCACCTCCTGTCTGCCTTGTAGTGCCTAATACAGCTGAACACTGCCATTCAGAAAGAATGCTTCTCCTCCCCAAAGTCTTTACCCTCCCTTCTCGAAACATTGATCCTGTTCTCCCAGCTCATCGGCATTTTCAATCACCTTGTGGCCTGCTCCAGTGGTACAGGGTCCAGCACACCATGATGATGCGGCACACTCTGTCCAGACTTTACAGGAGGGCCCCAAATTGGTCCAAGCCGTGGAACCAGATTTTTAAGAGTCCCGTAGTCTGCTACTCCATGGCCCTAATTGAGGCCTGAGTGGCATTATCTGTACACTCTGAATCAGTCAGAGCACTGCGCAATGGTGTCATGAACCACAGTCGCAGTGGGTAGACTTTTCCTGCAGTGACCAGCTTTGTGACGCTCTGGACCCACAAACACATGAGAGTGCTCCAGGGTGTAGGAGTGGTGGCAGCTGCCAGGACAATGGGCACACACGTCCAGAAGGTGATCACAGATCACTTGAACATCAATGGAATGGTTCCCCCTTCCTGTTGATGGATTCCACAGTGTTGTGATATGGCCCTCTCAGTGGCCTGAGTGTGCAGTAAATGGCTCCCTGTACCTGGGGGAGCCCAAATATGTCCCTCAATCCTACTGCCCTGGCTGTAGCACTGACTTAGTCAATGGGTCAGATATGGACCAGTGTGATGTTGCACAGATGGCATTGGTTACTGTCTTAATGCATTTGTGGGTAGATGGCTGAGAGGTTAAACATAGGGCACCCAATGGTGGAAGGAGCTAGCCATATCTCCGTTCCGAGGGGCTGTCACCTTCACAGCCATGAGGAGAGGATAGCCTCAGGTCACACTCTAGCAGCCAGCACAGTTCTGTCACAGCAGCCCAGGATATATGGAACCTGTGTCAGCACCACATCTTTCTCATCCCCAGGATATGGAGTCGGGCTCAAAAAGCTCTGTACTTATTGCGGATCCCAGGACCTTGATGGGCCCTGCAGCCATGACCTCTCCCTGAGCTGAGTGCTCCACATCCTGTGCAGGGTCCTACTGCTGCTCCTGGGCTTTCTATCAGCCCTGGTCCACCTTCACCTTCTCAGTGAACAACACCCCATGATGGGCTGGGGGCGGTGTCTAGGTGGAAATGACCAATGTTGGGAACACAACAAGCAAAAACAGGTCTCAGAAGACTCACCGGTGATATATCCTGAAGATGAGAGCTGCACACTGTATCCAAACAGTGATACATGCTGTATCCTGATAACAGGAGCCATGTCTCCATCATTCATTCAGCTTCAGCCTCGGTGAGCACACCAACTGGATGAAGGTGCTGTGCTGTTTTGAGTAACCAGCACATTCCATTAGGAGGGAGTACCCCCTGTTGTGTGCTCCAACTCCCAGCCTGTCCCAGACCAACATCAATTATTCAACTTTTCACTGTATTCAGTTCAGACCAATATTACACTTCCATGACAGATAATATCTGCCTCCCATAGAACCCTTGGAAGTTACAAAGTAAATAGTTCACCTTTGATCAGAATTCACCTCTTTTTAAGTCATTGTTGCTAACATCTGAATCATTGTGATGCCAATGTTCAATTTTCAATGACCAATGGTGTGATACACTTTTGATCAGTATTTGAACCCTAAGCGTGATTTTTTCCCTATGATTAGGATGGTTGTGAATTGAGTGTAGCTAGAGTCTGCAACAGCTGTTTGATGGATTTGCCCTTTCAAATTACTATCATCCAGTGGACTTGGTTCCAATGCATTTGGCCATCAAACTGATATTGCCTGCTCCCACTTGGTCATTGCCCCAGCCATTTTCCAGTCGCATTTTGTACCTGGAGAACAGAAGTGAGGCAAGGAACACAGCTCAGGGTGGACACTGTCAACACCACACTCCACCTGGTCACCAAGTACCCATCCCCAAAGTCCCCACGTTCCTTTTACTTCACACTATCCCAACAGTTAGCTTCATCACCCATCCCAGGTAGAGATACCATACATCGACCTTCACCCCTTACTGTTCTCCCTGCCCACTGAATACCAAAATTACTTCTTAATAATACCCACTGTCCTCCTCTATGCTCCTCCTGTGGAGGCCATGATGGTGTTCACTGCCAAGAACACCTCCTCCCATAGCCGACCATACCCTCACAAACTGTTCCACACACTCCACTATACAACATGAGAAACCCCCTCCATCACCACCCTTGTCCCCAACTCTACAAAAGCCTCTGCTTCCTACTCAGTCTTGACTTCCCCACCCCTTTTGGTAGTGATTCCCCCAGTTACCCCTACAGTGGTCCTCCCTTATACACTCCTGAACAAACAAAAGACTGGTCCCCACGACCGGAATTGGCCCAGGCTTCTGAGCGACTTTAATGAACAGCCCCCTGGACTAGACATCTAACTGTTGTTTTTGCAGCTGTCCAAATGTTGACAGGCATTTCCCCTGATTGCTGCTGGCAAATGGATTATAATGTGGGAAAATGTGAAGTTGTTCATTTTGGAAGGGTGAACACAAAAGCTGAATATTATTTAAATGGAGAAAAATGGCAGAAAGCTTCAGCGCAAAAGGACTTGGGGATACTTGTGCATGAAACACAGAAAGCTGGCACACAGGTCCAGCAGGTAAGCAGGAAGGCTAATGAAATGTTGGCCCTTATTTCAACAGGGTTGGAGTATAAAAGTAGTGAAGTCTTATTGTGACTTTACAAGGTATTGGTGAGACCATATCTGGAGTACTGAGCAGTTCTGGGCCCCTAATTTAAGGAAAGATATTGTTTCGTTGGAGGCAGTTCAGAGAAGGTTCATTAGGATTATCCTTGGTATGGAGGGATTCGCTTATAAACCAAGATTAAACAGATTAGGCCTCTACTCACTGGAGTTTAGAAGAATGAAAGGTAATCTCATCGAAACATATAGGATTCTTAAAGGGGCTAGACAGGATAAAAGGGGAGAGGATGTTTCCCTCATGGGAGAGTCTACGTCCACAGACTATATTGTCACAAGGTGCCAATTTAAGACTAAGATGAGGAGGAATTTCTTCTCTCAGAGTCTTTGGAATTCCTTGCCCCAGAGACCTGTGGGGACAGAGTCCTTGTATATATTTAAGATGGATAGAAGCTGAAAGAACTGCAGATGCTGTAAATCAAAAATAAAAATGGAAATTGCCAGAAAAGCTCAGCAGGTCTGACAGCATTTGTGGAGGGAAATCAGAGTTAATGTTTCGGGTCCAGTGACTCTTTCTCAGAACAGTTCTAAACTTATTGGAAGTTCTAAATTCCTGGACAATTCCCAGAGAGTCAATGCATCGGGACAATGCATGTGCGTCCCTGGTCCTCTGGAATGATCCAGAAATGGGAAGATCCAGACCAATATCCTTTTCCATTTCTCTGCTATTCAATAGTTTGAGCATTTGTTTGTGGAAATATTGGTCCTGATAATTACAGGAATGGCGAAAGGTGAATGGGGTTGTCGGAGATGCCAAATCAATCAATATCGCCATCATTTCTTTCTTAAATTGATTTCCGACTCAGCATCTAACCATAATGAGAGACAGCAGATATCATAGCCAGGATTCACTTGGTGAAATCATCAACCAATTGGAAAATATTGGGCATCACGGGATGCTTCAGGCTGCATTGATAAGAATGGAGGATCATTGGAACAGGAGTAGGCCACCTACCTGAGCCTGTTTTATCATACACTGAGATCATGGCTCATCTGTGGCTTAATTCTACACGCCTGCCCTTGGCCCTTATCCCTTAATAGCTTTGCTGAATAAGAGTTGATCTGTTTCAGATTTAAAATTAGCAACTGATCCAGCATCCACTGCCACTTGTGGAATAGAGTTCAAAATATCTACTGCCTTCTGCATAGGGAAGAAAGGGAAAAGTCAAGGGGTGGGTGGGTGTTTTGCACATCTAGGAAGGGGTCAAAAAGTCACAAACAGTTCAGTTATTTACAGCAAAATGTTTGAGGGAGTTGGCATTAACAATCCTGCTCCTCCTGAAGCATAAGCATTACTTGCTGGATGCAATAGCACCTGCCTCCCTTTATTTTCCATTTCACCAACCTCTGAAAAAAAAACACAGAACTTTATCATTATGTAATGGGAGATTTTAACACTTCAGGCTGGATGGCAGAGTAGTTTGAATATTAAATTGTGTTTTTAAGAAATGGGAACTCTGACGCCAACAGGCCTGCATCTTGCTTAGGGAGAATGATGAATGGGAAAGTAACCTATTTGTAATTAGGGAAGGTGATGGCCTAATGGTATTATTGCTGGACTACTAATCAAGAGACCCAGGTTCAAATCCTTTCATGGCATATGGTGGAGCTTGAATTCAATAAAATATCTGGAATTAAGAGTGTAATGATGACAATGAATCCATTGTTGGGGGGAAAACCCATCTGATTCACTCATGCCCTTCAGAGAAGGAACCTGCTACCCTTAACTGGTCTGGCTTACATGTGACTCCAGGCCTAGTGCAATGTGATTGACTCTAAACTCTCCTCTGGATGACAAATGCTGGCCTAGCCATCAATGCCCTCATCCAATGGATAATTTTTTTCCAAAAATTATAAAATGGGAATGAAGTTGTGAGCCACAGATTTTAGCAGTGATGCGGGTTGAATTTCTTCAGACCAGATTTCCCTTGGCTTGGGAAATTGGGTTGCCGTGTATGGATCTGGGAGCACAGGAATACGCCCCACATGGCATCCCATTAATCTGCTTTTGTCTTGGTCATCTCCAGACACCTCACTAAGATTTCTTCCATTGGCCCAGCAATTTCCCCTCCTGTAAGCTGCCCCTATAGTTTCTCCCCTGCAATGTCTTCTTCCGTCATCTCTTCCACCCACAATTGCTTTCGTCATTTTCTCTTCCCACTATCGGATGATCTTGTCCTCCGTCCTTTCAATCTCATTTCCCCTCCTCTCCAGTCCCTGACTGTCGCCTTTGATATCAGGCTTGGCCAACTTTCCTCTCCATCTGACCAGTTGCTGGGTGGAACAGTGAGTACAAAAATTCAAATGAGCTTTTCCTGTTAAATTGGTGGATTTCCATATTTCAGAGTATCTCAGCAGTGAGATTTGGTGCCATTCCCTTCCCACTTCCCAGTTAATATCAGGCTTATTATAGTCCATGGATCTACCTTTACAGATAGGGCTACTCAGATGGCACCATGGTCAATCTGGGGGAGCTGCTTTGGTATCTGCTTGATGTCAAATATTAAATATGTTCCTATATACTCCTCTGACTCTCTCTCACTCAATTGATGGAAAACTGTATCATAGAAACCACATGTCAACCTGAGCTTTCTGCAACCACAGGCAGTTTTCACAATAGCAAAAGTGACAGTGAAAACTGCAACAAACCAATTGTTTCCATGACTGTTGCCAAGCAGGCATTATGACCAATGGAGCACATTGTGATATAAAATCTGGAAACAGTTTGCACATTGGAAGATGTGGTTATCATTAAGAAACTACAGCAAGAAACTTTTGCACGCAATACAGACCCACAAGCGATGGAATACAATCCTTAACGTCTTTATGAATTAAAAATGGTAATAAAGCTTAAAAGCTTTGAATTGTTACATTCTCAACAGTAAAGCAAATGAAGTTTACAGTGATAATTCTTCTGTTCTTCAAAAAGGATCAATGTACATGTTTCAGTCCTGTCATGGAATTGTACCCAATAGATCTTAAGAATTCAATTGCAAAGAGGCAACCAAATTGCCGTGAGTTTGGAGTCACATGTAGACCAGACCAGGTAAGGATGGTAGATTTCCTTCCCTAAAGGATATTTGTAAACCAGATGATATTTAATAAAAAATGACAATTACATGGTCACCATCAGATTAGCCAGAATTTCTATTGAATTCAAATTTCACTATTTTCCATGGTGAGATTTGAATCCATGAAATCAGAACATTAGCCTGGGACTTGTGATTACTAGACCAGTTTTATCAGTATTCTACTGTCCTACATATGAAGATCCTAGAAGTTGCTGCCCACTTTTGGATGTAAGTAATGGCAAAATCTGTCAATGCTGGAAATACAAAGACTCAAAATGTTAGAGATAGTAAATGTTAACTCTGTTTCTCTCCACAGATGCTGCTAGGCCTGTTCAGTTTCTCCAGTATCGTCTGTTTTGTTTTAGAGATCAATAGTATTGTGAGCTGATCACCCCACTGTTACTCTCACAGCACAATTTGGCCTCATAGCTTTAAATGTTGTATTTTGATCTCTATTTATGGGAAAGTAAACAATATAACGCAATGTGCTAATGTAAATGGAGCAAACAGTTTGAAATTCAAGACATCATCTTCAAGTATATGAAATGTGTAAGTAATTCGAATAATTTCCAATACCGATATTTTGCCTGAATCAGTAAGCTAAGGAACAAAAATGTTGCAATTACATTATTCAATGCGGTCTCAATATCATCAATGTGTGGGTATGCTGGAGAGGAACAAATCTGCAGGGAAATTACACACAGATGGTAACATTATTCAGTGGTTATTATTGGTGACTTTATCTAGCCAACTATATACTGTAAGAGTAGTAGCATTAAGGACAGAAGAGAACAGACATTTCTGGATTGTGTTCTGGGAAGTTTCCTACAACAGTATGTGTCCAGTCCAATTGTGGATTGGTTCTTGGAAATGAAGTGGATCAAGTAGTTCAGGTGTCAGCAAGGAAACATTTAGGGGACTGCCATCATCATATTGTAAGGTTATGGTGACGGTAAGGACAATAGGCAATCCAGAATGAGAATAATTTACTGGAGAAGAACCAACTTCAATAGGCCAAGAACAGAACTGGGCCAGACAGACAAGAACAGAAGTTTCATGAGACAGCAAAATGCTGGGCTATCTTCAATAAGGAGATGGTTTCAATACATTCAAGGGATATTCTGTCAAAGAGAAAAGGGAGGCCAAACAAATTCAGAACTCCATGGCTGAAAAACGGGATATAAAATAAAGAAGAAAGATGTGCACGTGACAAGTGTAAGTTAGAAAATACAATTTAGAACAAAAAGGAATACAGAGGCTCCAGAGGAAGGTGAAGAAAGCATTATAGGGAAGCAAAGAGAAAAATACTGTGGCCAACTAAAATTTTCTTTAAGCACATCAACAGTAAAAGGGTAGTAACCTTACAAGCCACTCGGGAAACTGCACTAATTCCCAAGCCCAAATGCTTTGGGAGTAAACACAAAAGTTAACCATTTTAAAAAAGCTTGCAATTTCCCTGATTTATCTGTCTGTTGGAATCAAATGATCAGATAACGCAAACCATGTTTCTGTACTTAAATAAGTAAATCCTAATCACAAGTAAACAGCCTAGAACTGTCAACATATGGCTTTTTTTTTCTATTCATTTGTGGGATGTGGGTGTCGCTGGCTGGCCAGCATTTCTTGCTCGTCCCTAGTTGCCCTTGAGAAAGTGGTGGTGAGCTGCCTTCTTAAACCGCTGCAGTCCTCCTGCTGTGGGTTGACCCACAATGCTTTTAGGGAGGGAATTCCAGGATTTTGACCCAGCGACAGTGAAGGAACGGCAATATATTTCCAAATCAAGATGGTGAGTGACTTGGAGGGGAATTTGGAGGTGATGGTGTTCCTATATATCTGCTGCCCTTGTCCTTTTAGATGGAAGTGGTCATAGGTTTGGAGGGTGCTATCTGAGGATCTTTGATGAATTTCTGCAGTGCATCTTGTAGTTAGTACATACTGCTGCTACTGAGCGTCGGTGGAGGAGGGAGTGAATGCTTGTGGATTCATTCTACTAGTTAAAACTCTAACCCCCTTTTTAAATCTCCTGCACAGAAATACAGGCAGACATAGACAAACAAAAAAAATTAAAATCTCGGCTATAACTAGGCTTTCCCCACTGCATGAACCAACAGCTATGCAAGCAAAGCTTAGAATGAGTGGCAGGTAGCTTGTTTTTAAAAGTGCAGCAATCCTTCAACCATCCTGGGTTTTTAAACCAACTCTTTCCCCACTTCATTCCATATCTGAAAGTGCAGAAAACACACAAGGATACAGTCTTTACACACATTGGAAAATTAGCTAATTTAGATGTTTAGGGAGAGGATTTCAGAGCTCAGATCAGGATCACATAACACCCTCTGTAAATTTGAGTTCATGTAAAACTCTATTGCTTGTAAAAACCAAAAGAACTGCAGATGCTGTAACTCAGGAACAAAAACAGAAGTTGCTGGAAAAGCTAAGCAGGTCTGGCAGCATCTGTGAAGAAAAATCAGAGTTAACGTTTCAGGTCTAGTGACCCTTCCTCAGAGTTCTCGGAACTCGTTGCTGGTGATGACATGGCTCAGGACTGATGGACTCTCTTTAAGCTATATCTTCTTTTTCGTTATTCTTAAATTATTCAAAATGGTGCCATATTATGGCAACAAATGAAAGCGCTTCACTATATTTTATTGCATTCTTACCCCAAAATACACGTGACAATAAAATCAAAAATTGTTATCAATCTATTTTGTTGTTTCTCTGTTTTGTTGCTCAGAAGTTCTGTTGATAAACATTTCCTTTGTGGGTTCTGATGTCTGTTTCATTGTTTCATTCCATGTGAGGTAGTTTTAGACAATATTTCAACTTCCAATCTGTGAAGTTATCATGCAAGTGTAATGAAACAAGGGACGTGAAGTTTTTGAGTGCCTCACTGAGTTTGAGCTCCTCTTGGTTAAAATGAGATATCCAATGCGGCCAGTTTCCTATATTCTATGTGGGTGGCCTGCGCTTGTCACATGATCACAGCAGCCATTCCAAGTCAGTAGTGTCACTTTACAACCATTTCTACTCCATGAAAGTCTCAGGTATTAAAGTCAAATGATGAAAGTTGAACATTTATCATCCATTATCACTATCATCATAACACTGAGCTTCTATGGTGTTTCTTGTGAGATTTTAAAAGAGGTGGATTTTCCTCCTCCTGCCCTCTGTAATAACACAGAGAGGATTGGAGCAGGACGAGGATAGGATTGCAGCCCTATCCTGGATATTCACCTTATGCATTGTTGAGCAGTCTTCATCCAGAAGGAACTATGAGTGTGAAATTGCTCATCCTGAGGTGGACACCCAGTAGGGAGGGCAGACTTTAAAGAAACTGAAGAGTGATCCCTGACATTGGCTATGTCTAACATTTCCAGACAAAGTTGCTGACATGTTGTCTCTCACCCAGCGGCATGCATTTCCTACCCTACAGGTAGGCAGCATATGAGATATGCTTATGGCAGCGTGGGTATATGTTGGTTCCAGGCTAATTAGATTTTATCCCTGACCTCACATATTCCAGTAAGGCCAATGTTGGAGACCACTAGTGATCACAACTCTGGTTTAGGTGAAGAAATTCAGCTCCATGGAATTTTTGCCCCATGAATTCAAATCCTTGTTAAATGTCATGTGGACGAATGATATTTTGTTGAATATGAAAGCAAACCATGGAGCGAAGCATGAAACTTCAGAGAAATGGAAAAAAAACACGTTTTCATACAAGTGTTTTCGATCTGGAAAGCACAGCCTGGAAATGTGGTGCACTCTGGTTCAACTGAAGCACTCAAGAGGGCATTGGATAATTGTTGAGTAGACACAATGTGCATGGAGAAAAGGCAGGAGAATAGCACTTGGGTATGATGCTCATTTGGGAAGCTGGTACAAACATCATAAGCTGAATGGCCTCCTTTTCTGCTATAACACAGCTGTGATTCAATAAACATAACCATTCCATCAATTTTATGCAGACCTACAATTTGAAGAAACAAATAACTTTGAATAATTAACTTATTCAAAACTGGCTGTTACATTCCCAATTGTACAATCACAACTCAGTATCATTGAGGCTTCATACAGTAGGGGTAAACAATGGCCTAGTGGTATTATCAACTCATGTAATGTTCTGGGGTCCTGGGTTCAAATCTGCCAATGACAGATGGTGGAATTTGAAATTCAAGAATCCATGAAATGATTTGTCAGAGGAAAAACCCATCTGGTTTATTAATGCCCTTTAGGGAAAGAAACCTCCATCCTTACCTGGTCTGGCCTACATGTGACTCCAGACCCACAGCAATGTGGTTGACTCTTAACTCTGGGCAATAAATACTGGATGAGCCAGTGATGCCCTCATCCTATGAATGAATTGAAAAAGAATTTTTAAGGGTATGTCATAGCTGTTGCATTTAAGGCATATAACCAGGACCTGCTCAGTGAGGTATAAATGTTTTTTCAAATTTTATTCGACCTGTATCTTGGACAGCCTTAATCGCTCACAGTTGAACACAGTGGAAAAACAAGGTTTTTTTTTGTTTGCTGCATTTGAACAGTTTGTGCAATGTATTCATTTCAACTAAGATACTCACCCAAAAAATGCCAAATGATTTATTCAGTATTCCTATATTCTAAATGTATTCTACTGCTGGTGTAAGTAGAGCAGTGAAAGATGACGTAAGGTTGTCAATTGGAACACACATACAGACAGCATGGACTAAAGGCCTTCAGGTGTTTTTTAAGTTCACTTTGTTGCTCAGCTGTCAAAACATTTGCAGGTTACTAACTGTGGATTTGGATGATGCATTCTTGCTAACAGCATGCTCTGTATCCAAGTACAGAGCTGGTTTCTAACGGCAGCATGTTTGTATTGGAACTAGGAAACACTGAGGAATCCGTTCCATCTTTATAGACTGCAATAGTATGTTGTGCATTTGGATTTTAATGACCCATGTGGCTGACTGTCCAAATAATCCACTCAGTCTGAGTGTCGATATCAACTGCCAACACAAAACATATGTTGAGGACTTAGACATCTGGAATATTACGTTATTCGCTTGATTTTATTACCTGCATATGATTTAATTTTGCAGTACAATTGGCAAGTTTATGTTACAGGAAAACTTACTTTAAACCATCATCATCTAAACAGATCAAACTAGTTCCACTATGTTTCCTTTAATCTAATCATTTTTCATGACCAGGTGGCTAAAGCAAAATGAGTTGTGACTCTCCATAAAGATGTTCTTGCAAATTTTAAGGATTTACTCACACATGCAGATGTGTTAATCAGAGTTACATTTGTGTAGTGCTGCTGGCAATATTGAAAATCACTCCGTATCATCAAAATGAATGTATTTTCATCAAATCCAGCTGCTTCTATGCATTACAATGCAAAACTTGATTAGCAACAGTTATAAGCTCTTCTTAAATATAAAGCGATATGACAGACAATCATTCAATGTTTGAATTCATGTCAATCTGTCACACCAGGAAATCCAATTTGATATTGACCTGTCATTTCTAGAGAATTTTCTTTCCTTATATGCATTATCTATACAAATTTTGATCCTTTCTAGTTATAGTAACTTTTACAATTTAAGATAATAGGCAAAAGAGCAAGAGAAAAGATGAGACTCATTTTAAAGATAACGAGATTAACAATCTAAAATGCACATCCTGAATGGGTGATGGAAGCAGACACACCAGTAATACTATAAAGGGAATCAGTTAAACACTTAGCAAGTGAAACAAAAATTACAGGGAAATGGAGAATAAACTTAGGAGTGGAATAAATGGGTTTTTCTTTTACTGAATGAGCACAGATATCATTGGATCAATGTTCTCCTTTTGTACTATAACATGCTATATGGCAGAGTCTGCTGATTCTAATTCCGTGGTCATTTGCAGACTATGTGCTTGTACATACAGATGTCTGGATTTCTGAAGGTAGCTTGCATTTTGTGGCCAGTTAACATCAGGCCTGTGGGGAACCAACTGATAGTGGGTGGAAGGTAAGAGTTAGTGCTGGCGGTGAATTTGAGTGTGTCATCTTTAAAGGGTAGTCTGCAGCATTCTTATGGGCCCCACAAGGAGAGGGCTGAAGAAAGGGATCAGCAGAAAACAGTGACGGTATGGGGAATGGCTGAAGGATAAGGAAAGGTCACTCTATGTTTCCGTAATATCTTCTTGGAGATATTGCTGCAGGCAGGGAAGGAGGGAAATATTATTGAAAAGGATAAGTGGCCACCTTCACAAAAAGATCTGGTTGGAAGGTGGTCAAAGAAGTAAGCAGCCCAGAACTGTGGCACAAACATTGCAGCTGTTGAGGGCTGACAAGATGAGCGACATGCATGGTGACAAAGTGGCATCCCTGCATGGGGCCATGATGTGGGTGATCCATGCATAGGAACTCAACAGTTCACATCAAAAAAGTTTGTAATGTCACACCAGAGCAGCACGGCCAATCATCAGAGCTCGATGATATGCCTAGCATCAATGAATTGATCAAGCATGCAGCAGGCCTCCTATGAGCATAGAAGGAAGCCTAGTGGGACAAGAGTTACACTGCATTCTTTCTTTGTGTCATTGCAGGAGAAGAGATTTTGTAACAGAAGAGAGTGGAGATGGAAAATTGATGAGGTGCCTTTCCTCACCCTCATAAATACAAAGGGTTAGAATGCTCCTGCTCCTAATTTACATGTTTATAAGCATGTATCTATGTATAGTCCCTCCACTGAACATCTGACCGCCCTTATGAGCTGTGACACAGCATCACTGGTGTTCTCCTTTCCAATGCTATCAGCTCTTATGTGGCTTCTAAATTTCCTTTCTCTAACTCTCCAGATTGCAGGAGAAAATCTCTGCGTGCAGAGCACCTGTCTCCATTCTACATTTTTCAACCTTCAAGGGGTATCAATCTCCTGGGCTCACCACAGGGCTCCTGGGAGAAACCCTTCCAGCTATTGGCCTTGACATTGGGACTTCCACACAGGAATTGCATTCAAGCACACTCCATTTCAATGGCAGCCCTGAGCTTTTCTGCTTGGAGATTCTGCACAGTTTGATGCCCGTCAGTTATGGACAACAAGTACCTCACACTGTGCTGTCACCTCATTGTAGCTGGTAAGTGGATAGAATTTCTACAAAATTCAAATTGCTGTGCAAATCTTCTTTTACTGACCCCCTTTACAGCTTGAAATGATTCCCTCCAGTCGCCAGCTAGGCTGTCCCTCCTGCCTCCTTCTCCCTGCATTGCCAACCAATCTCTAACCCCATTTCCACATGGCCTAGGAAAATTCAACCCTATAACACCTGCATCTGGGTCGAGAGGCTGTAATTTCACATCCAATTCCAAGGCCTTAAGCACTGTACTAAAGGATTTAAGCCTATCAGAGATGACATGTTTCGAATGAGACATGAATCCAAGGTCCCTGAACTTTCTCAGCTGGATATGAAAGGTTCCATGCCATATCACAAAGAAGAACAGGAGCAGTACCTCCAATGCCCTGGCCAAAATTTTTCCTTAAATCAAAATCAACAAAGCAGATTATCTTGTTGTTAGCACATGATTGTTTCAGAGAACTTACTGTGTACAAATTGGCTGCCTGATTTCCCACACTTCAGTAGTAAATACACAACAAAAATAATTCAGAGGCTTCGATTATTTTGTGCCTAAATTGCTACTGATATCCTGGAAAATTTTAGGCATAAAGTTAGAAACCTGGTAACACGTAAAAAAACTTAGTTAACATTTGCGCCACCACCTTAGCTATAACTGTTCTGAAAATAATAGCTTCTGGGAAATGTGTTGTCATATCCATTATTGTAAAAACATATTGATCTCTTGCTTTTGGTTTCAGCAGTGGTCCTTCACAATCTACTGAATGGTTTTTCAAAAACTGAAATGGATATCAAAGGTACTGGTTTAATTACATGTTGAAGTGTTCCTAACAACTAACAAGTGTTATGTCTTAATGAAGTCTTGCTCATGTAAAAATACCT
The DNA here is from genome assembly GCF_021869965.1 of Rhincodon typus. Taxonomy (NCBI): domain Eukaryota; kingdom Metazoa; phylum Chordata; class Chondrichthyes; order Orectolobiformes; family Rhincodontidae; genus Rhincodon; species Rhincodon typus. The sequence goes on from NC_063332.1 coordinate 116,202,029, forward strand.
ATTTATAGATGCTTGTGTTTTCCATATTCCTATATGTTCTGCCAGAGGAATTTCACCTGGTACTCACAATATTTCCTTATAATATCTGGGTGGAACTGTGATTTGATGAATAACCATACCCCCAGGTCCCTTGAGAATGTTTTCACTTCCACATCAGAATACTGTTTATAATATAATAACACACTGGAACTCCTTCAGACTTAACTTCAGTGTGAGCTGTCTGTGCTTGCTCTGTATCTGCTTCTTCAGCCTTAATTAATGAAAATAACACCTCTTATGAATTATTCTCATTCCTCCAAGTTTTGGCCAAGCTAACATCAGCTTATGTATTGTGATCTCTGGTGATGGATTATATTGAGCCATTGCTATGGATGGAAAAATACCCAGAACCTGCTCCTGCAACTGTCTCTTTCACCTTCACTGGACTCTCCATGATCATAGGCAAAGCTATAGTTTTCACTTCTGCTAAATGATTCACCAGGAATGAATTAACTCTGTCCACAGATAATTTCTTCAGTAGCCTAATTGCCATGAGTATAGGTAACAAGTCACAATTCAGTTGAACTTTGTACAATGGAACTGGGATATACTCTCCACCTACTGCATTGCTGCCTCACAGAGCCAGGGACTTGGGTTCAATTCCAGCCTCAGGTGACTGTCTGTGTGGAGTTTGCACATTCTCTGCATGGAGTTCCTCCCACGGTCCAAAGATATACAGGTTAGGTAGATTGGCTGTGCTAAATTGCCACGTAGTGTCCAGGGATGTGCAGGTTAGCAGTGGGAAATGCAGGGTTACGGGGATGGAGTGGGTCAGAGTGGGATGCTCTTTGAAGGGTTGATGTGGATTTGAAGGCCTGCTTTCACACTGTAGGGATTCTATCCCATTTACCTACATTTTGACTTTTGTTGAACTCTCTGGAGGGAAAATTAAATCTTTATGCAGAGAAAGAGTTTGAGTAACACTTGTATTCCTCAGTATAATTCTGGCCTGGATGTTTCATTTTGTCTTCTCTTCAGACAAAATTTATTCATATTTCTCCTTATGTACCTTATGGATTTCCTCTGTACTCAGAGCAGTGTTTACTTCTGGTTTCTTAGTTTTACTTAAATGTATAAATTGATCCATGATATTTTCCTTTTGATGAAGGATCTCCTGCCCTTATTGTGGCCTTAGTAAATTCTCCTACCTTTCTTCTTCTGTTAGACCAGAGCTGTCTTATCTTCTGGCCTATTCCTTTGTAGCTTTAGTTTTGGATTTGCAACATCCCTGGTCTGTCAATATGGTTTAAGTTGCTTTTATGGGCTTTTGATTTCTCATGTAGTAGCTGTTCCTTGTGGCGCCCACTCACTTTGGCAGCAAAGCTCAGTCTGAGGCAGGCAGTATTTCCTAACTCTTTACTTTCCCAGTGTGTAATGCCATGTCATTGTTTTGAAGTTTTTCCTCGACCCCCACAGATTTTGACTCACTCACCAGAGCATCTTTGGCTGAACCTCATACAGACCTTGCCCACACAATGCAGCCTGTAACAGTCTTGGAGTAACTAAATCTCCTTTTCCGGGGAATTCCTAACTCTCCTGCAGCTCTTATCAGGTCTCTTATCAGGTCTGAAATGTTTTTGCCATTAATCGTAGATCTTTCCTTGTTGAATCTTTTTTCATGAGTGTTTCTACTATAATGTTTGTTGCTGATCACCACCTCCCTGTTACTGACTGCCTACAGCAGCAGGTGACTTAAAGATGATTCTGAAGCTACTGAAAAAAATTTGAAATTTCCACTTATATCACTGTCTGACCTGAGATAATTAGACGAAATCTGCACCACTGCTCATACGTGTAGCTAAACAAATCTGCATCTCAGCATGTAGCAGGTTTCTTGCCAATATCCCCTTTAACTGTATGGGTCTAAAGTAGCTGTTTGGTCTTGTGTAACAGGGAAAAACCACTGAGTAGTTTAACCAGAAGAAGCTGTGTAATTGAACAAGATATTGCATATTGCGTGCTAGAAACTGGTTCCAAGTTACATTGATGTGATAACATGGTTACATAAACTGACGAGGAACTGGATGTTGGGTCTAGCAGCGTTAGACAAGCAGGAAAACTGGCGTTTCAGGTCGGGACCCTTCTTCAGAAATAGGGGAGGGGTAAGGGAGGATGGGTCTAAATGTGGACTTTACTAGTTTCATAATCTCCCCACCCCCAGCCTCATCCCATGACCAAACCTCCCTCTCATCCCCACTTCCTTGACCTGACACAACCTGTCTACCTTCTCTCCCACCTATCCACCCCTCCCACCTCACTGACCAATCCCCACCACTCCCTACCTGCACTCACCTATCACCATCCCAACTATCTTCTCCAGCCCCACCCCACCTCTCTATTTATTTCAGAGCTCCCTTCCCCCTCTCCCATTTCTGAAGAAGGGTCCCAACCCGAAACGTCAACTTTCCTGCTCCTCTAATGCTGCCTGGCCCGCTGTGCTCCTCCAGCTCCACACTGTGTTATCTCTGACTCCAGCATCTGCAGTTCTTACTATCTCTGGCTGTTAGGTCTCACTGTTTTGAGATTCTAAGCTGTTCTATCCACAAATGCATTTGGCATCAGCTTAGTGGGTGGTGCTTAAGGCACTCTTCAGTATTAACCCTTGCAGACCCTTCCACTGTTATATATCTTAAACCAGCCATGATTAACACATTAATAGCCCAGATATTCCAATGGCCGGGGAAATCGTTAGACCACAACTGACCGGAGTTCTGTGTCAGAAACATGTGGAATCCCAGATGCAGCTGACTCCACGGGAATTTCTCAGGAAATTAAAATTTATCATTGGCAATTTTCCTGCAGCTGGAACTGTCTGAAAATGCCCCTAAAGTCAAAGATCTTGGAAGGGTCTTACTCACTTAGGCTTAATAGTTACTCAGGAAATGTTAGAGGATTAAATAAAAACAGAAATAGCTAGGAAACCTCAGCAGGTCTGGCAGCATCTGTGGAGAGAAAGCAGAGTTAACATTTCAGGTCCAACGACCTTTCTTCAGAACTGGACCCGAAATGTTAACACTGCTTTCTCTCCAGAGATGTTGCCAGACCTGGTGAGTTTTTCCAGCTATTTCTATGGTTGTTTCTGATATCCAGCATCTGCATTTCTCTGGTTCTATTTTGTTTAGAGGATTAAACATCTACTCTAACTGCTGAGTAACTATTAAATTCACACCTCCCCCAATATCACTGATACTTCCAAATACAGCTCCCCATTCCATTCCAATCCCTGGACCCCTGACCAGACGCTCACACTCTTGACCACACCCGGCTCTGCATTTCCATCCCCAAATCTGGATCCAACATCACCCTTTCGCCAATCTGAACCACTCTTGAAGACAACAACACCTCCCATGAACCTGACACCAGTGGAGGGATTGGGGCGCACAGGTTTTGAGCCAGAGAAACAAGGGGGACATGAGGAAGAGCATCTTTATTCAGCGAATAAGAATGACCTGGAGACAACTAATGGAAATAGTTTTCCCCATCTACCATATTCAAGTCTGCCATTATCTTGTACACTTGTATCAAGCCTCCCTCAATTGCCTTTTCTCCAAGATATAGAGAAGAATAAGAGAATATGTTTCCAGGTTTCCTTCAGAGACGAGCTAATTTGGTTGTTCTAATTCACAGCACTCATCCTTGATGGAGATGACCCTGGAGAGACTGAGATTTTCTTTTTTAATGCAATTTTTTGTCAATCTGGAAAATGTTTTCAATCCCAATCATCCTTAATGAATGGATGCTGAATAAACAGTGGAAGTCGTCCCACCTTACGATGTCCTTGAAGTGATTCTTTTCTTCCATTTCATCTGGGCCACTTGCTAGAAATGATGATGAATGAGGGTGTTTCCTTGTTTGTTAAATAGGTTGGTGCAAGTAATGTTTTCCAATATTAATAGTCTGTAAATTATTCCCTTTGTTTTAAGCTGCATGGGGTTTTGACAGGTTTTCTGTTGAAACTTTATGACAAAATTAGATTGCAATGGTATTTTAGACTTGTACCTTTCTTCACCTGGATGTGGAGCAGGAAAGAGGCGCCACTGTGTTTTAATTTATAATAACCTAGATTTTGCTGTGGCAAGGAATCGAACACCATTACATCTTCTTGATATTACATTTACATAGGTGATTTACAGTTAGGGACCAAGTGTAGTGTGTCAAAGTTCACAGATGACTCTAAAATGAATGGTCCAGCAAAGTGTGCAGAGAACACAAAGTCAGAGGAATATAAATAGGTTAAGTAAATGGGCAAGGGTCTGGCAGGTGGAGTACAATGTTAGTAAATGTGTGGTCATCCATTTTGGTAGGAATAAGAGCAAAATTAACTATTATTTAAATGGCGAAAAATTACAGCATGCTGCTATGCAGGGGAGCACAGGTGTCTTTGTGCATGAATGACAAAAAGTTGGTTTGCAAGTGCAGTAGGTAATTAAGGAAGCAAATGGAATATTGTCTTTCATTTTTAGAGGGATGGAGTTTAAAAACAGGGAGGTTATGCTGCGGCAGTATATATAGGTGAGGCCACACCTGGAGTACCATGTATGGGTTTGGTCTCCTTACTTGAAAAAAGACATACTAGGACTGGCGGGGATGCAGAAGAGATTCACCCAGGGAATTGAGAGGGTTGGCTTATGAGGAGAGACTGAGTAGACTGGGATTATACTCATTGGAATTTAGACGAATGAGGACACAGTTTAGAGAAACATATAAAATTATGGGGGGAATAGATAAGATAGAAGCAGGGAGGTTGTTTACACTGGTGGCTGAAACTAGAACTGATGGACATTGCCTCAAAATAAGGGGAGCAGATTTAGGATTGAGTTGAGAAGGAACTTCTTCACCTAAAGGGTTGTGAGTCTGCCCAGTGAAGCACTTGAGGCTACCTCATTGAATGTTTTTAAGGCAAAGATAGATAGATTTTTGACAGGAAAAGAATGAAGGGTTACGGTGAACAGGCAAGTAAGTGGAGCTGAGTCCACAAAAAGCCCAGCCATGATCTTATTGAATAGCTGAGCAGGCTCGATGGATCAGATGGCCTACTCCTGCTCCTATTTGTTATGTCGTTATGTCAGACTTGAAACATCAACTCTGTTTCTTTCCCTACAGATGTTGTCAGACCTGCTGAGTTTCTCCAGCATTTTCTGTTTTTATTTACAATTTCCAGCATACCTAGCATTTTACGATTAATTCATGTAAGGTTAGTTCTTTTCTATCCCTTTTGTTGTGTGGCAATTTTCTGAATGAGAGAGATAATAAAATTGTAGTTATGGAAATCAAGATTGGTTAAGGAAATGTGTACTTGCTTGCCCAATCAGCTGAAATTAACAACATGAGCTTTCAGAAGGATGTGAATATTAGGGTAGAAGAGTTTAATGTCAAATCAGATAGCGAAAGAGAACTTTTTAAAATCACTGAACTATTAGAAAAGAAGGAAATAAGAACTTGATTAAAGAGCAAGACAAAGAAGAAAAGTAATGCAATTAAAAATGAAAGGTTTTAAAATTTTAATACCGGACTGTGCCAATTATTGTCAATTTTCAGCGCTGGAGATTGTCATTAATAGCAAATAACTCTGATTACTTCAATAATTAGAAAAATGTATTTGAATTCATTTGACTTAGTTTCCTGTGGCAAGGTTAGTTTATGTCTTTTGTTCAATTTCAGAAATTTCACAGCATTCAATATATCTCTGTAGTGAGGCAGATAGATGCTGTCTTTGCAAAGCTAAGCATGCAGAAGTGCAACTTATATAGTATTTTTTCATTGTTGAATCTAACCATGCATTTGTTCCTTGTTTGAGTTTACAGTACCATTTACATGTAAATAGCATGAGTGCCAGTAGATTTCCCACTATTTTAACAACAAAGTCTGACCCAATGTCAATTGTAGGAGGGAACAGTGGAGCAGCACAAAGAGGGGTATATCAGAGTCCAATAACTGAGGCATGGGGCTCCATAGTCCTACTGTGCCCAGGTCAGGGGCTGATGGTCTAGACCATGGAAAGCAGTGAAGCCCATGATTTCAGTCCCCTGCCTGGGTGTCAGGGAATCAAGTGATGAGATTCTATACTCTTCCTCAGAAGTGGTTTGTTAGCCCCTTGATCTCTTTAGGAGGCTATTTTGCAATTTGATCCGGTCTCATGTCTGAGGTTAAGGCTATGATTTCCAAACATTTTTCTGGCTTTACTATATTTTAATGCCCCAGACTTCATGTGACCCCAGAGAGAATGTTTTAGGGTTGTGAGGGATTTTTTTTGTATGAGTGTTTGGAGGGTGAGAGAGAGTTGTGTAGGCCTTGCAGTTGTAAATTCTCAATCTAAGCTCCAGAGCAGCCATTGAGCTCAGAATCCAAAGATACAGCCTCCCCATCCCATCAGGTTAAGGCTTCCCAACAACTCATCCCTACTATGTCTGCTATAGAGCTCTGTGTTTCCATTTCTACCTCTTGAATAGGCCAAATGCATCCTTGTACACTGCACTCATTTTCTCATTCACCTACCTCACCATCAGAAATATTGTGAAGACAGTGATGTCCTGCTATTTCTGAGGCCTTTTCCTCCACCATGCAGATCACAATGTTCAGATGGAATTCCCCTTTTCTATGGT